>NW_026926236.1:0-26958 GCF_032062105.1 Saccostrea cuccullata | reverse complement strand
GAAAAAAATAAATATTAGTAGATTCTTTAAAGCGGATTTAAGTGAATATATTCCTCGCATTATTAATAAGAAATTGTTTAATGTTATCCATTTACATGCATGAAAAACAAACAACAGAAAAATTATATCAGAAGGTTTTATACACTCTTGTGATATACATAAACTTAACATTGTCAAATCTTATGCATTAGTCTGTTGTATTGTTCACCTGCCTACCCTAAGCCAATTTTCAAAAGTTATGAAATTCGATGAAATTTAAATATTTTTTACAGAAAATAATATGGATTTTCAAGAAAAAAACATTACGTATTTGGAAAACAGAGAGATAACTGTAAAATGTTGGTAAAACTTTTTTATTTTGATATTTATATTTTTAAAACATCTTTTTTCAACGTGGCATAAAATTCCTTTTTAAGGTAATACGGACTTTTATTTCACAAATTCATACCAAAGCTTTTTTTTCAACTGTTCAAAGGACAAAAATGGGGTTTTTTTCCACCAATTTCAAAGCGATTTACAACTAAAACATAATATTTTATTAATATACGTATTTGTTTTATTAATTTGCCTTAAACGTCATAAAAGATATACGTACGAGGGTCATTCAAAAAATACGTAGACAATGCTTCTCATCGTCATATAATTATTACAAGATTATAGATCAACACATTTTCGTTAAGTTTACATAAACATTTATTTTGTCGAAGTGTGAAGTTTCATTCCATTTGATTAAATAGAACTCATGTTAGCCAAAATTTAAACCAACATGTTTTGTTACCACGGAGCACGGTTAAATTACATTGTAACGTCAAAGACAACGTTGAGAAAGTTTGCAAAAAATTATACTAATTTTCTTAATTTCAAACACGGTTTGTAGCGTCTTCTTCATTCAAAAAATCATATCCATAACACTTAACACCTAGTTTGTGAATAATTGTACAAATATAGTTTAAATAAGAATGTCATTGTTTTCAAATTCTTTAATTTACCATGTAACTCTATTAATTCTGCAACAGTGAAGCACACATCACGTTCAATGACGTTCACAAACTCTTTCGAAAATATTTTTAACTTAAACCTCTTTCATTGCCGACAATCCATCGTCCGATTCAAACTCGCTACCACTCAAAAATTGTATTTTTTATTTAATACAAATACAAAGATATTTTTCATACAGATCCTGGTTTATACGGATTTTTTAAGCTTGTAAAAGAAGTTTCCCGAATGTAAGGTGCAATTTTATTGCTACTCGCTGCTCCATGACGTCCTAAAACGTCATGATTGATTTTATATTGCTTTTCTTCAGAATTTTTCAATATGTCCATATTTTGTATTTAGAAACTGATATATTTTATATGGAGCGACATATTACATAACCTGATTTTATTTTAATTAATACAGCAATACTTTATTTAAACATTTAAATTTTATTTCGTTTAAGCTCCATTTATTAGAGGTATGGCTGTAAATACTATAAAGTGAAAATTAGTAAATTACTCAATTTCCACGGTGCTCCGTGGCCCCATTTTTGCTGTTCTTAATCCTTGGTAATTTTAATAAATATGAAGATACATTCCAATTTTTTTACTCAAATTATTTGAATTAGTTCTTAAAATATTTGTACCAAATTTGGATATAATATGACGTTAAATAAAAAAGTTTGGACAAAAGTCTACGAACTTTTTGAATGACCCTCGTATATCTAAGTAATATTAATAGAAATATACAAAAAAAAATATACAATTGTAAGTTACTTAATTGTTTAAATGCCTTTCACATACATCACATCATAGAGTTCTCATCTGTATGTGTCCTCATGTGTTTGCTTAAATCCGATTTTCACAGATTTTCTTACACAATCACACATGTAAGGTTTGTCACCACTATGTATTTTACAATGTCTTTTGAAATTTTTTGAACAATGGAATGCCTTTCCACAAACATCACATATATAAGGATTATCATCTATATGTGTCCTCATGTGACTCTTGAAGTGCTGTGAGTGTAAGAATGCCTTCCCACATACACACATTTATAAGGGTTTTCCCATGTATGTGTCTTCATGTGACTCTGTACGTTTTGTGAGAGGTTGAATGCCTTCCACCACGAATCACAAATATAAGGTTTTTAACCTGTATGTGTCCTTTTGTGACTCTGTAAGTTATGTAATCTGGTGAATGCCTTCGCACACATATCACATTTATAAAGTTTTTCACCTGTATGCGTCCTCATGTGCCTTAGTAAGCTTTCTGAGAAATTGAATGCCTTCCCACACACATCACATTTATAAAATTTTTCATCTGTATGTGTCCTCATGTGTTTCAGTATGTTTTGTGAGAGGCTGAATGTCTTCCCACACACATCACATTTATAAGGTTTTTCACCTGTATGTAGCCTTATGTGTGTCTGTAAAGTACTTAATCTGTTGAATGCCTTCCCACACACATCACATTTAAAAAGTTTTTTACCTGTATGTATAATTACGTGATCTCGTAGGTGATGTGACAGTGTAAATGCCTTCCCACACACATCACATATATAAGGTTTTTCACCAGTATGTGTTCTCATGTGTATCTGTAGTTTTCCTGGCCAGTTGAATGCTTTTCCACACACATCACATTTATAAGGTTTATCACCTGTATGTGTCCCCATGTGACTCTTAAAATTTTGTAACTGGCTGAATGCCTTCCCACATGCATCACAATTATAAGGTTTTTCACCTGTATGAGTCCTCATGTGAGACTCTAAGTGACCTAACTGGTAGGTTTTCTTCCCGCATAAACCACATGTATAAGGTTTATCACCAGTATGTGTCCTTATGTGTGTCTGTAAGGTACTTGACCGAGTGAATGCCTTCCCACACACATCACACATATAAGACTTATCATCTGTGTGTGTCCTCATGTGTCTCTCTAGGTCAATTGTCCAAATGAATGCCTTCCCACACACATCACATTTAAAAGATTTTTCACCGGTATGTGTCCTCATGTGTCTCCGTATGTTACTTGTCCATTTGAAAGCCTTTCCACATTCATCACATTTATAAGGTCTATCACCTGTATGTGTTCTCATGTGGCTCTGTAAGTCCCTTGTCCATTTGAAAGACTTTTCACACACATCACATTTATGACGTTTATCATCAGTATGTATACTAATGTGTCTCCGTAACTCATGTGGATGATTAAACGTTTTCCTACAGATGTTATATGCTTTGGGCCTTTCACTTTCACAAGCATTTATGGATTGTTTGAAATTCCCAATTTCAATTTCATTTACACTATAGTGTAAATTCAAAAGATGACTTTCTGGTCTGGATGCAAAATCTGCCTCTTCTTTCTGTAAATGTAACATACAAATCAGTTGTAATGCTTTTTCAAGGTATCCAGAAGATACCAAGAGTTCCAGGGGCCACATTGTTAACCGGAGCAACTAGTGTCATGCTGATTATTTAACCAGATACCCCCCTTAATTAGTAATTATTATTACGGCCCGACGCTACATGTGCCCCCGTGGTCGTAATTTGAACAGATTAGAATCAACAACACTACCTGTGACAGGATGCTTCCGCTTAAGTTTTCGCTTTTTAGTGGTTCTATTAAAGACTTTTTCCTATACACTAAATTTAACTTTCAAATGTTCACCTTACATTTTTTTTAATTTGAAAGAACACACACATACAATGAATAATTTCTTTAATTCATGATTAATGATGTATATTTCAGTTTGATGTTGCGTAAAATTTCATGTGTAAGTATCACGTCAAAATTTTAGGCAAAGTGTCAAGAAAATGAATTACCATCAAATTGAAAATTAACACAAAACAATCTCTAAAGAGCAAGACCAGCAATCGCTCTAATTATTGCAAGACATCCAACCAACCAGTAATTTTAATCAATAATTAATTGTGCCATCATGACACAGGATCCGTCGATACTTTCATACTTGAATACTTTACTTGAAAAAAACGATAAATGGTAATTATAACAGCCAAGTTATTAGATAAACGTAACATCTTTAACTTTTCTATTGTAAACTTCCCTTACTTATGCAAAAATATACCTTCATCACCTACATGTGGCGTTTATATGTCTGTATGGTGATTAAACGAGGTAAATTATTGATAAACAAGTTGATAAAACAAGAAAATCAGCAGTCTTGTATAAATTCATCATTTCCAAAGTTCTTGGTAAATACATGTACAATGACCTTGTCAGCAAATACAATTTATTATTGAGTCAAATGCTACCTTGAGTCTTTTATACAAATTGTTAGTCCATTATTTATACATTGAACTGACAAAGGATCTCACCTCTGATGTTTAGAGGTCTTTGTTTGCTCTGCTCCTATTTTGTATTTTATGGACTTTTATATTGAATTCTGTTCGTTATCTCCATATCTTTCATTAATCCAGGGCCCATGAAATTCACAGTTTTGGAAAAAGGACCATATAACATTATATCTATACATAAAGTAGTTCATCTATCCTGGCCAAGTGGTTCCTGAAAGATTTTTAAAGATTTTCCCTATATACTCCTATGTAAAACATTGATCAGCCATTGTGACCCCACTCTACCCCAGGGGTCATGATTTGAACAAACTTGATTCTAGACTATCTGATGATGCTTCCACATGAGTTTCATCTTTCCTGGCCCAGTGATTCTTGAGAAGAAGATTTTTTATGATTTTCCCTATATACTCCTATGTAAAACATTGATCGGCCATTGTGGCCCGATCCTACCCCCGGGGGTCATGATTTGAACAAATTTGAATCTACACTATCTGAGATGATTTCATGAGATTCATCTTTCTTGGCCTAGTGGTTCTTTAGATGAAGATTTTTTTTTCAATGCCATTAATTTTTCACTAATTCATAATTATCTCTTCTTGGAAGAGGGTGTGGCCCTTCAGTTGAACAAACTTGAATCCCCTTCACCTAAGGATACTTTGTGCCAAGTTTGGTTGAAATTGGCTCAGTTGTTCTTGAAAAGAAGAAGAAAATGTAAAAAGTTTACGACGACAATGACGATGATTACAACGCCAACGACAATAATGACAGAGAATGAACAAATTTTGATCAGGAAAGATCACTTAAGCCTTCGGCTCAGGTGATCTAAAAATTAAAGAAATTAATTGAATATATTCCACTGTAATTTTAAGATTAATATGCACATTAAACATTAAAAAGAATAAGAATAAGGGATAATCAGATATTTTAATGATTTTTAAAAAAAAAACATGTTTAAGTAAGTAAAGTAACAGGGGCTAAAATATTGCCCGTGTACATGTACTTTGTTGGGAAAAAAATGCTCGAGTTTGTTTTTCATAATGAGTTATAAGAGATAGATTTAATTTTTCAAAGGCAATTTCAAGCACTATGCAAATACCGATATAATTGTAGGAGTAATTTTTGTGTGATGCAACATTAATCATTTTTTAAAATTTTGAATTTTGGTATCTTTAGAAAGAAAAAAAAAACTTTGGGGATATAATTTGATGAAAGCTGAAACAATCTATTGACAATTATTTTTCAAGAAGAAAACAAATATATTTTTTGCGATTAGAATCGGACTAAGCGGTTTTAAATGTTGCCATGGTGTAAACCAACATCTTTTTATCTACAAAAGGAATACAATATTGACAATCTAAATGGACATCTTATGACAGAACAGACAATTTAGGCCAAGTTTAAAATAAGGTTTGTTTGCTCTCTGTTTGCTCAGAATAAAAACAAGAGGCCCATGGGCCACATCGCTCACCTGAGTAACTTGGGTGTTGCAGATCTTTACCAGATTCCCCCTCTTGCTATACCTATCATGCCTAACAACCCCCTTCCCTTTTTTATTTTAAAACATTAGAATCTACACTACCCAAAGATGCTTCCACATAAGTTTCAGCTTTCCTGGCCCAGTGGTTCTTGAGAAGAAGTTTTTAAAGATTTGTTCTATATATTTCTATGTAAAACTTGGATTTCCTATTGTGTCCCCGCCCTACCTCCAGGGGTCATGATTTTAGCAATTTAATATCTACACTACGCAAGGATGCTTCCATATAAGTTTCAGCTTTCCTGGCCCAGTGGTTCTTGAGAAGAAGTTTTGTTCTATATGCATCTATATTTCTATGTAAAACTTGGATTCCCTATTGTAGCCTGCCCTACAACAAGGGGTCATGATTTTAACAATTTAATATCTACACTACCCCAGAATGCTTCCACATAAGTTTCAGCTTTCCTGGCCCAGTGGTTCTTGAGAAGAAGATTTTTAAAGATTTGTTCTATATATTTCTATGTAAAATTTGGATTCCCTATTGTGGCCTGCCCTATCCCTGGGGTCATGATTTTATCAATTTTATATCTACACTACCCAAGAATGCTTCCACATAAGTTTCAGCTTTCCTGTCCCAGTGGTTCTTGAGAAGAAGATTTTTAAAGATATTTTTGTCTTTTCTATATATCCCCTTTTAAGGAGACTTGGCCCTTCGATGTAAAAAAATATTGATTCCCTTTAACCAAGGATGGTACAAAGTTTGGTTATCCCCATTGGTCATGATTTTATGAAAAGTTTATATCGGACACTACCCAAGTATGCAAATTCCACAAAAGTTTCATCTTTCCTGGCCCTGGTGGCTGAAAAGACCGCAGTTGGTAAGTAAGTGAGACTTTTTTTCTCAGAAAATTCAAATTCTTTGTTTCATTTTTAAAATCTAAATATCTGAATACATAAGAAATCTAAACTTGGATTCCCTATTGTGGCCACGCTTCCCATATGAATATAATGGCAAGGTCATGTTTTGCTAAGCAATTTTATATGTGTCAGATCAAAAAAAAAATGCTTCCAAAAATAACATTTTAGAATATTCTGTGAAAGTTTCATTAAATTTCACTCTGTGAAGAAGATTTTTTAGTGACCCCACCCTTTTTTTGACAGACGTACGGACACCTACACAAATGGACCTACAGCTTAACTTAAAAAAAGACATACCGATTACAGTATACCCTCCCACTTTTTAAGCTGGTGTATAATTATTGTCTTTTGGAAGTTAAAATTAAAAGTTTTGAGTCAAGCAATTTTAATTATGTAGGTAGAACAGAGCAACCAAACAATTTTTTAAAGCTGGCCTGGGGACTGTTATTACTACAGGACATTGTCACAAAAATCTTGACTTACCTTTACTGTTATTACTACAGGACATTGTCACAAAAATCTTGACTTACCTTTACTGTTATTACTACGGGACATTGTCAGACTTTTTTGACTGTTCTTACTCCAAAAATCTTGACTTACCTTTACTGTTATTTACAGGACATTGTCAAAAATCTTGACTTACCTTTACTGTTAATACAGGACATTGTCACCAAAATCTTGACTTACCTATACTGTTATTACTACAGGACATTGTCACCAAAATCTTGACTTCCCTTAACTGTTATTACCACAGGACATTGTCACAAAAATCTTGACTTACCTTTGACTGTTATTACTACAGGACATTGTCACATACTTACCTTCACTGTTATTACACCAAAATCTTGAACAATCTTTACAGGACATTGTCACCAAAATGTTAATATTACTACAGGACATTGTCACCAAAATCTTGTTACACTGTTATTACAAAATAGGGGGACTGCAAACTGTTAATGGCAACATGTACCTAAATATTCTGTTATTACTACAGGACATTGTCACCAAAATCTTGACTTACCTTAACTGTTATTACTACAGGACATTGCACCAAAATAGGACTTACCTTGACTGTTATTACTACAGGACATTGTCACTTGAAATCTTGACTTATTTTCTGTTATTACTACAGGACATTGTACCAAAATCTTGACTTACCTTGACTGGTATTACTACAGGACATTGTCACCAAAATCTTGACTTACCCTCCCACTGTTATTACTACAGGACATTGTCACCAAAATTATTGACTTACCTTGACTGTTATTACTAAGGACATTGTTGAGTCAAAATCTTGACTTACCTTACTGTTATTACTACAGGACATTCTCACAAAAATCTTGACTTACCTTGACTGTTATTACTACAAAACATTGTCTCCAAAATCTTGACTTACCTTGACTGTTATAACTACAAGACATTGCACCACAATGTTGACTTACCTTCACTGTTATTACTACAGGACATTGTCTCCAAAATCTTGACTTGCCTTTACTGTTATTACTACAGGACATTGTCACCAAAATTTTGACTTGCCATGACTGTTATTACTACAGGACATTGTCACCAAAATCTTGACTAACCTTGACTGTTATTACTACAGGACATTGTCAACAAAATCTTGACTAATGTTTACTGAAGTTACTACAGGACATTGTCACCAAAATCTTGACTTACCTTCAATGTTATTACTACAGGATATTGTCACCAAAATCTTGACTTACCTTTACTGTTATTACTACAGGACATTGTCACAAAAATCTTGACTTACCTTTACTGTTATTACTACGGGACATTGTTACTAAAATCTTGACTTACCTTTACTGTTATTACTACAGGACATTGTCACAAAATCTTGACTTACCTTTACTGTTATCTTGACTCTTGACTTACCTTGACTGTTATTACTACAGGACATTGTCACCAAAATCTTGACTTACCTTTACTGTTATTACTACAGTGCATTGTTACAAAATCTTGACTTACCTTCACTGTTATTACTACGTGTTGATCACCTTTTACCTCAGGTTATTACTAGGATTGTCAAAAATCAACTTTTCTTCTACAATCAAAATCTGACATATTTAGTGAAGAAATCTTGACAATTCCTTTATATCAAAAGAATGCATGAATGACAAATCAAGTACAATTTAGTGAAGAAATCTACAATTCCTTTATATCAAAAGAATGCATGAATGACAAATGAAGTACAGAAGATGAATAAAATACACCTCACTTTGTGATACAATTCATTCAAAAATGAACATATTTTATCTTCAAAAGGTTTATCTAAGAAAGATATTTAAGGAATTATTTCAAGTTTTGTGCAATTTATTTTTGTGTGAATCACACAGACTTGTCACATAGGCATATTTCATGAAGCGCACTAGCACTGCATGAAAATTATGCATACATGCAAATCTGTGTGATTCACACACCAATAATTCACACTAAATTTAAAAACATCCCTTATAGTTGCATTTTACTTTTGGAAACGGCAAAAATATACTCAACATTTGAATTTCCTGCCATATACTTTTATTAACATTGCTGTAATCTTATTGTGACAGCATACTAATGCAAGTTTCTACGTGTATATATTTTTTTTTTTTGCGTGAGTATACACAAAAATGGTTTTCAAATTAATTTCACAGTTGGCTTATTAGAAAAACACTGCGAATGTTAATATTTGCAAATGTAAATATTTACAATTAGAATGTTTGCTATTTATACGTATATACATGTAAATATACCATTAGTCTTAGATTCTTCTCCCTGGACAGATTCTGGATCTCTGGTGCTGGATATAGCTATCTCCACAACAAATTCAGACATGGTCTGTTTATTTAATTATTGCTCTCAAAGACCTGTAAAAGAATAAAGGAATAATTTACATTCTTTCCATTGGTAGTTATGGTGCTAGACCGGAAATTAAACTCAACTCACCAGGTTCACTAGTGTTTTACCCATTTGTTTTAATTTGGACATAAATAAATCAAATTATTACAATTTTAATTTTTTTTAAATGTCACACTGTTATTCATTAATTTTCCCAATTGAGTATTGACACAAGTATTTTAATCAGGTCACTATTTAAACTCAGTTCATTCATTATCAAGACATTATACCCTTTGTTTACTTTAAAGTGCTTTTGAGCAAAGGAAAATAGATATTTTTCAGATAACATTTTGTAAACTTTTTATTTATCCCAGACCCATTGAAAATAATTTATAAACTTTGAAAAGTGAAACAAAAAGAATTAAGAATGCTTTTTTCAAAGTTTTCATATTACTTTATACTACAAAACCAGACATTATATACAAATGTCAATTTAAATCAAATAAAAATTTAAAAGATAAATAAAGATACATATAAAAAGATAATTTTAATTTTGCATGTTCTTTATGATTGTAATAGAAAATGATAATTATAAATATTTATAGTTTTCAATAAATGCAACAAAAAAGCTATTTATATATAATCAGGTCAATCAGGGCATTATTTACTATCAGGGCATTATACCTTCCCGTGTATCCTTCAGAATGAAATATAAGAATATTTGAGTATAAAAATATTCAGCTTATCTCAGCTATCAAACATAGTACGTCATTGAAATAAAATGCTTTTTAATGCTTTGTTACATTCTGGTATTCATGTATTACCTGGTAAATCAGTAAAATGTGCTCAATTTGTGCGAACCGTTCCGTGAAGCATCGTTGCCTTCTTTGTGTAAACAATGCAAAATATCGATCCCGACGTAAAATATGAGCGCTCCCCCCCTTTTTTCCCGTGAAATAGGCCTAATGCAAACAACAGGGATATTTTATTTTATAAATATTTCATTTTACAAGTTTATAAATATTAAAATGAAACTCTAGTTAATAAACAGATATGAAGACAAGTAAATATACCAGGGAGAGGGCGTAAAAAAGTCTAAAAAGTTTTTGGAACTTTTGCCCAATTCCAATTGTAAAGTACATGTATAAGCAATAAAATATGTTCAAATCAAACAAACCAAATACACTGTACATTAAATCAACATTAAAATGGCCATTATTTTAAAAGAAAACAATACGTTAGGAAATCCAGGGAGCCCCCTGGCCTTCGGTGAGGTACTAGCAAGGTCTATCGTGAGGTACCTGCATAGTTATGAAATATCATCTCCGGAAAATTCCCTACAAAATGATATACATTATGTCTAAATTACTCTTTGAATAAAAAAGTTATAAATTGATTTATAAGGATATGTCAAAAGGTTTGCAAAAACGCTGAAAATGTGCCGGTAGAGAAAGGGTTAAGGAATGACTCCAATTCTTGGCCAAATTTTCCGATTATAACCTGGTTTTGGTCAGTTTACGCTTTATAATCCGCCAAATTTGGCCAAGAATAAGAGTAATTCCATATAATTTAATTTTCAAATAATTAAGCAACTGTGTATCTTACAGTGACAGATAAAGAAAAGCCTACTAAATTTTCTGCAGCAGGTTAGATAATTAATCTCAAGGGATTAATTGTACCTCTCTCATCATTTTCTTCTAAAGTTACAATAAAAACTTTTTCAGTAATAATGATAGAATGGGGTTTTTATACAACTACCTTAAAAATTAATAATATTCTTGAATTTACATAAAGTGAAAATCAAAGGCCTGAAGGGCCTGCGAGTTGACTCGCTCGAGTCAATTGAGCTTTTTCATACATACATCTGGGCACAATTCCTTCATTTATTATATACCTAATGTGTATCACCCAGTTTTACTGTTGAATGTACGCTAACACGTGACGTCGTGATCCGACTTTCCGGATCACCAACATGTTGTTTTCTGAATCCATATCACCACTCTCTGACACTGATGACGTAGTACGCAGAAATATGACGTTATTTTTCTTGCGCGTTAAAAAGTCCCTTGTTATTATGCTTTGTTTAATGGATTAATATTATCCAATTTATCTCTAAAGGTTTATTTTAATACTTTCAGCCAGTTGTAAGGGGGTATATAATAAATTTATCATTATAACAGTAACTTGATCCGAAGAGCCGTATCACGTCTCGTTGACAGGCGCGGATCATCAGATCAAACTCGACGCTTCGCGTCTCGTTTGATCTGATGATCCTGCCGCGCCTGTCAACTCGACGTGATACGACCCTTCGGATCAAGTTACTGTTATAATATATATATATATTCAGTTTATTTTGCATCTTAAGAGATTAAATATTATATGTCTGATCCATGTTCGGTTCATAAATAAAGTGTATATTGCTTTTCCTTTATAAATACAGGTTGGCGATAATGGGCTTCCGTATTATTTTGACTGGATACTATAATGAATTACAGCACATAGCTGAAGTGGTCAGTGTTATGGAATAATTAGGTTATAGATTCTTACAGCAAATCTGGATTCTAAAAAATAGATTTTCAACAACAACTAGCTGCAGCTAATGAGGGAGCAGCAGGTGTTTGTGTAAGGGAGTATTCTAGGTCAATTATAAATAAAACTCAGATGGGAAGATTAGATCCGCCTAACATTTTTGAACATATTCATACGCAGTTATTGTACATATTACATGTATTTAATCAAACATTTCTTTAAAAGCATGAAGGTATAAATTATGTTACAGTATGGAATTTTAAACAGTTTTTACCTCTTAAGTTTATACAATCACTCAAACCAAAGCATGTTTAGCCAGAACTATTATTTTTGGCGTATGGATAACCTTGATGAATGCGTGAAAAATTTTACAGCTCTGAAACTGTTAACCCTCTGAAACGGCTATGTCGGTAAATTCTGACCTACTTGTATTACAACACGTTGTACGCAGTACTTTTGTAGTGTAATGCTTATCTACGATGGCTAATGCACAACAGTATGTCCTATTTTAATTTTTCAGTGCGTATTTTGTAAAATTCAATGCGTATTCTGCAAATACGCACCTTATCTGGAGCTCTGATGCCTTTATCATAGGTTTTCATATTACCAAGTCATCAGGTCATTATACCAAAAATAAGGACATTTTTCCCATGTCAATTTAATCTATCAAATAAAACTTAATACATATTATTTTATTTAGCATTTTGAAATTTCTTTATGATTCTAAAAGAAAAAGATAATTATCATAGTTTTCAATAAAAATAATATGCAACTAAAACTATATACCCGGTATGTCATCAGGTCAATCAGGGCATTATACTAACAGGGCATTATACCGACATGTAAATCTTGCAGAATGAGATGTAAGAATATGCAGGTTTAACTTATCTCAGGTATCAAACATAGTTCGTCATTGAAATAAAATCTTTTTTTGTTACATTAGCAATCATATATTACCTAGTAAATCAGTAAAATGTGCTCGATTCGTGTGAACTGTTACATGTGGCTTTCTTCGTATAAACAAATCAAAATGTCGATCCCGACGTTAAAAGTGAACGCCCCCTTTGTTCGTTTTAGGTCTATGGTTTCTGTGAAATAATAAAAACAACACGGAGATTTAAAAAAAAAATTATAAATATGTAAATGAAACAATAGATAATCAATAGATATGAATTTGAAGGGAAGTAAAATAATTAATAGATAAGATAAATTAAATCAACATTGATCTGGCCATCATTTAAATAAAAAATACGCAAGGATATAATTGATAAAAAAAGATATAAAAAATAGGAGATCCAGCCCTCAGCTTCTGGCACCCGAGCTGAGGCATTAAGTGAGGGTTTCTATGGAAGTTTTACCTCAATATTTGTCGTATGTTTTGGGAAATAAATGTATAAAATAAAATAAATAAATATACGTTTGCTTACATTGCTTTGCCCTCTTTCAACTCAGGATCATTTAAAAAATGTAAAAAGTACATATAGAAGATGGGCGCATTTGGCGTGTGATCTGCAGGAATCACAATCGGCAATCCTCGGCTGACTCCGCTACGCTCCATTCAAACCTCGGATGTGATAGGTGGAGGAATACGCAACAGATCGCTACATTTCTCCGCCGGAAACTGCCTTGTCACTCATTTCATATTTTGCTCTGCCTAAAGGTCTTAGAAAAGGTTTCTTTATTAGTGTAATTCCTCGTGTTAATTACAAACAAATGTTAGTATTCTTTGAAAGCAAGAACACAGTGTTGGGCGTGCATCAAAGTAACTCGGATTTCAAAAGTATAATATTTGAATGAAATTCAAATAAGATCACATGACTGCATCAGCAAGATGGAAGATCACCTTTGACGTCCGAGGTTATGTGCGAGGTACGAGTCATCCGAGGAACTCCGATTGGCAGGAATCATTTGTACGAAACACTTATGTTTTAAATGTCCATGATTTGGTTGGCTGAACATAGCTGGTTAGATTTTACAAACACGTCCATAGGGTTTTCTTTTCATTTAGTTTGCATGCAACAATTTATGAGATTGTAACATTTATAATCGTTGTTCTTAGGGCGTACCATAACATAGTAATGTTTCACAAAAAATAAACACCTAAATATTTAATGCATAGATGCATGATACGTGTACATGTACATTATAGAATGGAAGATATGGAAGAATTGATTTCACTCGAGAACTAAACTGAACCAAAATTTATCTAATTCAAAATTTTAATACATGTACATCAGTGAAATACATAAAACGAAATTGACAAAATAAATGGTTGTTAGCATGTAAAAAAAAATAACGCCCCATGCAAGGCTCGAATCAAAAACTTTTCGCTTCGAGTGCACTGAGCAGGTAGCGCAACTTACTGAGCCATGACCGCGATACATATCAATAAAAGGACAAAGAAGCACTGCATTCACACAAAGGAATTTTTTTTCGGGGGGAAGTTCATTTTTCGTGGTCTCTGGGTCCTCTCTCAACTTTTTTAAAAATGTGTATTCGTTTCTTTGAATTTAAATACACACATAAACGTTTAAAAATTATGGAAAGAAGACCCAGAGATAGAAAAAAAAATTAGAAAAACGTGTATAAGAATGTACCTTTTTGTATACAAAATGTCTGATCTAGCCAATTTCCAAATTATTTTTTTTAGCAAATCATAGCTCAATTTCGGGAATATATTTTCCTTTCCTGTTGCACAGGAACCCGAATAAGTAAAAAAAAAAAAATGTTAAAATTCCCTGTGACATGTCTATAAAATTTTCACTTTTCAATTACGCCCAGATTCCTGCCGAATGCCAATCAAAAGCGCCCTCGTTCTTTAAAAATGAATTGCCAATTTTATAAGCAACGAAGACTTTGTAAAATAATAAGAATTTTAAGAAACAAAATATCGTGGGTTTTTTTTCATAAAAAAAGAAAAAAAGGTGCCGCAAAACAGAGTATCACTTCGCTCAGTAGAGGAAAAATTCAATATCAATCCTGATGTAAATTACGCCATCTCCGTTTGGTACAAAGAAGTGCAGGACTATATCGACACCTCCAACTCCGTTGTGAGGGGATTTATAAATAGCACCCCCACACTGACACACAGCTGGTTGATAAATGTACTCCAGTGAATTAATGATTTTTAAAATGGTAAAATAAATGAAAAAAAAGAGAACCTGGCTTTGATCCTGAGGACAAATGAGTACATCTCTGGAGGGGGACAATTTGGTAGTGTAAGATACACAGCATCCTACTTAGTAGCTTGAGCTAGTGGTTTAACCCTTTAGTTCAATTGGTAGAGCACTTGACTGGTAAACCAGAGGCCCAGGGTTCAATCCCCAGCAAAGGCAATAATTGTCCCTGTTACATCTGACGCCCACGTTAGGACTTGGGTATTCTCTGGCGGGTGATAGTGATTGCTCCCAGAACTTCGCCCTACAGGTGTCGGCACTCCGAGAGAGATGAGGACATCTCATTCTCTGGAGGGGGACAATGTGGTAGTGTTAGATAAACAACATCCTACTAGCTTTGGCTAGTGGGTTCACCCTTTAGCTCAATTGGTAGAGCACTGGACTGTCAAGCCAGGGGTCCCGGGTTCGATCCCCAGCAGAGGCAATAAATTGTCCCTGTTACAGGAGTATATGTACATGTGTTATCATTGAGAGATTTTTTTATGTTGATTCATTGTTTATAGGATTTGTGCTACACATTTGTTTTCTTTGCGTTAATTGTGACAGATTCAACAAAGAACATGGACCAATGCCAGACTAATGGGGCCCTTCATCAGACTAAAAATAAGTTGATTGAAATAACTTTTATTTTCATGTAAATTTTACATTTTGTTGACTATAGAATCAAAAACAGAGAAGAATTCTTTGAACGATTGTTAAAATCCATTTGTTAGCATTAATACTTTGCTGATTGTCAAATAACGAATTCATTTCAGAATCATCTTTTCTCTTGTACATGAATAACAAAATGCGTGTTTTCTCGTCTCGTCGCAGTGGTCACTTTATATTGTGTGGGAATTTATGTTACAAATAGAATAAGTATTTAACTTTTGTTCACGAAAAATGCTCTCTTCAGCAATACACATAAGGAATTCAAAATGAAGATAGACATAAAAATTAAAATGCTGTTCTTCAAAACGGTTGTCCTACAGATGTATATTTGTCTGTGCAAGTTCAACTTTGAGCAAAATCTTTTTAAGGACTATAGTCAAATTTTGAAACCAAGAAAAATAAAAATGAATCTGTTCCTGTGAGCGTTCTTATGAGGTTAAACACGATTCATGAGGTAGACGAACATTTGCAGTACATTTCTTTCACAGCAACCGCTGATGCACTGGATACTCTAATAACCAAACAGGGATTCCTTAAAAAATATCTTCATTTACTTCATCTGGGTGCAATGTTATGTTCAGACAGTGCAATAGTTTTGCAATTCCATTATTTTTAATGATATATCCAATATTCTGCATGCAATTCTTTTTGTCTGTGGATACCATACAGCTGAGGTTGAAGATTTTTGAATGTGTATATTCCATTGATTTCTTTATAGACTTGGAATCTACACTTTCCAGGATGCTTTCATATAAATTTAAACAGTCACAGCTTTGCTGTTCATGAGAAGAGGATTTTTAAAGATGTTTCCTAAGAATTCCTACTTTGAATCTTTGAATCCTGATTCCCCACCCTAATCCCCCCACACCTCCCAGGGTTTGAACAAACTTGAATCTACACCACAAAAGGATGCTTCCATATTACTATGACCAATCATGGCTTTGCTGTTCTTGAGAAGAAGAATTATAATGATTTTCCCTATGTTTTCAGAATTCCTTTAAACTTTGACCCCCATCATGTCCCCACCCTACCCCTGGGGTTGGAACATACTGAATCTACTCTACACAAGGATGCTTCCATATAATTATGACAAATCATGGCTTTGCTGTTCTTTTAGAAGAATTTTAAAAATTTTACCCATGTATTCATATGTTAAACTTTGACCCCAATTATGGCCCCATCCTACCCCAAGGGTCATTATTTGAAAAAAAAAATGAATCTACACTACATGGGGGAGCTTCCACATGAGTTTCATCTTTCCTGGCCCAGTGGTTCTTGAGAACAAGATTTTTAAAAGATGCATTAATTTTTCACTAATTTATAATCATCTCCCCTAAGAAGACGGAGTTGATTGCTTGATTGTATATTATTAATAACGTCCCTCTCGAGAATTTTAGACTCATATGGAGACACCACCACTTGCCGGTGGTGAACTGCAAATTCTATCCTATACTCGACACTCAGGGCATTGAGCAGGTAGGATCTTTATCATGCCAGCATCTACTGTGCCACGGGGCATGCGTTTATACGGTCTCGTCCGAAAGACCGGTCTCCCTTTACCTCATTGGGATTTGAACCCGCGACGTAAGGATTGGCTCATTACTTCTGGACTCTAAAGCAGACGCTCTAAGCACTGCACAATGCAGACAACAAAGACGAAGTTGCCTTTCATTTGATCAAACTTGAATCCCCTTCACCCAACGATACATTATAGCAAGTTTGGTTCTTAAGAAGACCCTAATTCATAGTGCCAATCCTAACAATTTTTTTAATTCTTTTGTCCCATGAAGTGCAAGATTTCACCCAGGGAATCATGGTCTCCAACTTTGCAAGCTTTTCAAGACAGAAAGAAGTTTGGTCACCTGTCTATTATAAGTTTAAGTCACAGAAATGCTTGAAAACACCATTTCCTTTGACATTAATGTTACTTCTATACACATTTTGATTAAAGAAGCAAAAAAAAATTTCAAAAAAAAAATTGCCTACCTACCTACCCTATATTTTTCAGCCTGAAAGTGGAAACAAACATATTTTTCTAGGCCTTACATGGAAGGAAATATAAAACTCAGAAAAATCTTTCAAATTTTGAGACAGAACGCTATTGATTGGGTCACGTGACCGCATATCACGTGATTCGCACATGAGCAGAACGGTGGTATGATGTGCATTAAAATTGGAGAAGACTAATTTAAAAAATAATTAACGTTGAAACCAAATACTTTTTCTTTTATGGAAGTAATTCAATTAGTTCGCAACTTTTTGATCACCCCTCGTAATATATTTTCATGTAAAGCATTCAAAATAATATAATAAATATGATAAATACTGCATATTGCATTTAGTTGATGTGTAACATTATATTAAAGGTGCCTTTTTTGGAGGGTAACATTTTAAATTGACACCCCAAGGAAAACCATTGTCAACAGAGGTGTCAGCGGAGGTTGACGATGGTTTTCCGAGGGATGTCAATTTCAACTGTTACCCTGCAAAACAGGCTATTTTTTTATTATACTGAATGTCTTTTCTATTTACGATGTCAACAATACAAATCATCGTTCGCCTTTTTCGTTCACGTTTAGAAAGCTTTCAAACTCCCCGCTACTTCAAAAAAGAATAACTGTTTATTGTTTATTTGGTACCTACGAGTCCTTTATCATCTAAAGTTTCGTTATACCCGCACTTTCTAAAGAAAGTTCGGGTATATTGTTGTTACTCATGTCCGTCCGTCCGTCCGTCTGTCACACTTTTCTTCCCTGAACTCCTCTTACATTTTACACAGTAGGCTAATCATCTTTTGGAAGATGGTTGGTGGTGTCATGTAGATGTGCAGTAAGGTTTCGGAATTTTGATTTTGCCCCGGGGGGTCAAATGGGGGTCGAAAAATGACGTTTTTATGCAAAAAGTCCCGTCTTCCCTGAACTCCTCTTACATTTTACACAGTAGGCTAATCATCTTTTGGGAGATGGTTGGTGGTGTCATGTAGATGTGCAGTAAGGTTTTAGAATTTTGATTTTGCCCCGGGGGGTCAAATGGGGGTCAAAAATGACGTTTTTTATGCAAAAAGCCCCGTCTTCCCTGAACTCCTCTTACATTTTACACAGTAGGCTAATCATCTTTTGGGAAATTTTGGTGGTGTATGTGATGTGAAAGGTTTCGGAATTTTGATTATGCCCGGGGGGTCAAATGGGGGTTAAAAAATAATTTTTTTATGCAAAAAGCCCCGTCTTCCCTGAACTCCTCTTACATTTTACACAGTAGGCTAATCATCTTTGGGAGATGGTTGGTGGTGTCATGTAGATGTGCAAAAGGTTTTGGAATTTTGTTTTTCCCCCGGGGGGAAAAGGGGTGAAAAATGATGTTTTTTATGCAAAAAGCCCCGTTTTCCCCTAAATCCTTTACATTTTACACAGTAGGCTAATCATCTTTTGGGAGATGGTTGGTGGTGTCATTTAGATATGCAGTAAGGTTTGGGAAATTTTTGATTTCACCCCGGGGGTAAAATGGGGGTAAAAAAGGGGTTTTTTTTATGCAAAAACCCCGTTTTCCCCTGAACTCCTCTAATTTTACACAGTAGGCTAATCATCTTTTAGGACATGGTTGGTGGTGTCATGTAGATGTGCAGAAGGTTTCAGAATTTTGTTTTTTCCCCGGGGGGGGAAAGGGGGGTCAAAATGAGGTTTTTTATGCAAAAACCCCCGTTTCCCAACTCCTCTTACATTTTACACAGTAGGCTAATCATTTTTTGGGAGATAGTTGGTGGTGTCATGTAGATGTGCAGTAAGGTTTCGGAATTTCGATTATGCCCGGGGGGGTCAAATGGAGGTCGAAAAATGACGTTTTTTATGCAAAAACCCCCGTCTTCCCTAATCCTTTTACATTTTACACAGTAGGTAATATTTTTGGGAGATGGTTGGTGGTGTAATGTAGATGTGCAGTAAGGTTTGGAATTTTGATTTTCCCCCGGGGGGGTCAAATGGGGTGAAAAATATTTTTTTTATGCAAAAAGCCCCGTCTTCCCTAACTCCTCTTACATTTTACACAGTAGGCTAATCATCTTTTGGGAGATGGTTGGTGGTGTCATTTAGATATGCAGTAAGGCTTCGGAATTTTATTTCCCCCGGGGGGTAAAATGGGGGTCAAAAAATGGTGTTTTTTATAAAAACCCCGCTTCCCTGAACTCCTCTTACATTTTAAAGTGGCAATCATCTTTTAGGACATGGTTGGTGGTGTCATGTAGATGTGCAGTAAGGTTTCAGAATTTTGATTTTCCCCGGGGGGGGTCAAATGGGGGTCAAAAAATACTTTTTTTATGCAAAAAGCCCCGTCTTCCCTAACTCCTCTTACATTTTACACAGTAGCCTAATCATCTTTTGGGAGATAGTTGGTGGTGTCATGTAGATGTGCAGAAGGTTTCGGAATTTTGATTTTGCCAGGGGGGGACAAATTTGGGGTCAAAATGATTTTTAAAAATGTCCAAATTTTTCTTTAAAACTAAGTGAAATACAAATTAAAAAGGAGGGAGGTAAGGTCACAGGAATGTGCAAGTTGAAGTTTTTGATAGGGGGGCTTCACTAATTAAAACATATCAGCATATTATGTTTGATAAAAATATCTTGAATGATTTAATAAAGCGGGTTTAACCCCTTTTTAAAAAAAGAGAGGTCAAAGGAAAGGTTGATGCCAAAATGTTGTAGCAGTTGAAAAGCTTACTTCAGTATGAATTTACTATTAGCATATGAAGTTTGATAAAACTATAATTAATGGTTTATTTAAAACGTAATAAACACATAATTTAAAAAGTGAGGTCAAGGTCAAAGGAAAATTCAAGGTCAAAATGAGTTGATGTATTAATGGTTTTAGCAGTATGTATCAGCATATGAAGTTTATAAAAAATCTTGAATTGTTTATTCAAAACTGATCTAGACATTAATTATAGAAAAGTGAGGTCAAGGTCACAGGAATGGTCAAGGTAAAAAAAAGGTGAAGCATTGTAAAGCTTACATCAGTATGTATCATCATGTGAATTTTCATTACAAACTTAAGGGTTTTTTTAAAATAAAGCTAAACACTAATTTAAAGAAAAGTTAAGTGAAGGTCAAAAGGGAAAAATCAAAGTCAAAAAAAATTGCTGCAGTTGGATATTTACATGATGCATCAACATATGAACTTTGATAACAAGAGGCCCATGGGCCACATCGCTCACCTGAGAAGCTTTACCATTATGTTCTTTACCAAATTTTCCCCCTTGTAATACATATATCCCCACCCTACCCCACTGATCATAATTAAGACATTTAAAAATCTACACTACCCCAGGATCCTTCCATGTGTACATAAGTTTCAGCTTTTCTGGCCCAGTGGTTTTTAGAAAAGATTTTAAAGATTTTTCATATATATTTTATGTAAAACTTTGACTCTCCATTGTGGGCCCCCCCCCGGGGGATATTTAAAAATTTAAAACTACACTACCCCAGAATCTTTCCCCGTTTCAGTTTTCTGGCCCAGTGGTTCTTGAGAAGAAGATTTTCAAAGATTTTTCCTATATATTTTATTAAAAATTTTATTCCTCATTGTGGCCCTGCCTTTCCCCCGGGGGCATAATTTGAACAATTTAGAATCTACACTACCACAGGATGCTTCCACATAAGTTTCAGCTTTTCTGGCCCAGTGGTTCTTGAGAAGAAGATTTTCAAAGATTTTTCCTACATATTCCTATGTAAAACTATGATTTCCCACTGTGGCCCCGCCCTTCCCCCGGGGGTCATGATTTAAACAATTTAAAATCTACACTATACTAGAATGCTTCCATATAAGTTTCAGCTTATCTGGCCCAGTGGTTCTTGAGAAGAAGATTTTTTAATGACCCCACCCTATTTTAGTCTTTTCTTGATTATCTCCCCGTGTAAGGGGAGTTGGCCCTACATATTAACAATTTACACTCCCATTCACCCAAGGATGCTTTGTACCAAGTTTGGTAAAAATTGGCCCAGTGGTTCTTGAGAAGAAGTCGAAAATGTGAAAAGTTTACAGACGGACAGACAGACAGACAGACGGACGGACGGACGACGGACAAAATGTGATCAGAAAAGCTCACTTGAGCCTTCGGCTCAGGTGAGCTAAAAATATCTAGAAAGTTTCATTTAGCCCGATGGAAAGACAGATGGAAGGGTGCCCGGGTGGAGGACGGACATGACAAAAACTATACATGTATGCATTCCTAACCATGGTGTGGCATAAAAAACTTGAATCTACATTATATAAGGATGTTTCCATCTATCAAGATTATACAAGCAAATTCAAAGAATTGTGGTCCTCTGCTTTCTGTGTTTTAGTGAATGGGATGCCATAATTTATGGCAGATTGTGTGTCAAATATGAACCCCTATCATATATCAATTTTTGAAATTGGGTCAAAGGGGAAAAATCATAGCATGCTCTGAAACATTTTGTTGCAGGTAATGTACATGTCAAATATGAAAGTCCTATCTCTTTTGAATCAAAAGTTATATATACAATATAATATTTTTGAAAAGTAGGTTAAACTTCTAGGTCAGGGACACAGAGTTAAAAGTCATGATATACTTAGAAAAGTCTTTTCACATGTAATAAACATGTATAATTTGAATGCCCTTTCTTTTCTCTTTCAAAATGATCAATTTAAAATGTTATTTTTTGGAAAGTCGGTAAAACTTTAAGGTCAAGGTCTCACTTGGGTTAAAAAATATAGTATATTTAGAAAGTTTTGTGGTAATGTAGTAAATATGAAAGCACAATCTCTTTTATTCAAAAGTTATGACCAAGGTTAAATTTATTTGACAGTCACATACTAGCTGTAAAAAAGATGGACAGACTGACAGACAAATAAATTTTAATGCCCCCCTCCCTTTCCCCAAAAGGGGGACAATTGTAACGCTTTAATTTGCGTATTCCAATTATGCAAGTCGGCCATTGAGGATCTGTGATTGGCTGAAGCAAATCACATGACCTAAAACAAAGATATATAATAAGCGCAGCTAAGTTGGAGGTTCCTTTAGTCCGATTCCCAGGGAAGAACGGCGATTACGGCGATATGGTTAGTGGGGTGGGTGGCCTAGTACTACTGAGGCTTACCACAATATTTTATCAAAACTAGGTGGATTGCCTGACGATGGAATTTGCAACAACTTTTAACAATCTGGTGGATTGCCTGATGACGAAGGCTTGCCACAATAAATAGATTGTATTGTATTGTTTTTTGACTAACCATTTAAGGAACGTCAACCCCTGAGGCTTACCTGGTAAGCTTTTAAGAAAGTGGAAGTTTGATAACAGTGGATACTGTGGTCCTGAATAAGGACAATTCAGTATCTTCTGTTGTTGAGGCTGACCACTAGGATAGGAAAAAGCGGCGTGACTGACACTACAGCCTAAAAAGGCAATTTGGTGCGTCCGGTGCTATTGGGGCGAACCAGTGATTTTGTAAATATAAGACCGACAATCAATTTGTTTTCCCCCTAAGTAAGGGAAGGGGCCCATTCTGTATATATTTGCAGGCCAATCTTTTAACCAATCATTTTTAAAAGGAAAATTATTTATTGTAAATATCTTTTAGAATCCTGGAATCAACCAGGTACACCCCTAAACACGTTACACAATAATGCCCTTGCTGTTCTTGAGAAGATTTATGATGGAAAAAATCCCCTGCATATTTCTTAACGCAAATAATTTTTTTTTTGTATTTTTTTTGTTGTTAAACACCCCTCTCAGGTTTTTTCACTATATGGAGACACCACCAATTGAAAAATTGGGACAAGTTAGATTTGAGGTCAACTTTCATTTTAGGAGTTTTCAACCATTAAGACGTATATAAAGAAATATTAACTCGATCCTTCCCCTCCCCCCTTCCCCGACCCCTGTTCAATGTTCATGTATGCAAACTACTACTTGTTTTTACTTTTAAAAAAAAAATGTTTATACAAATAGTTTAATGGGGTCCTTTTTGAATGATTTTCATTCCTAATTCTAGGAAGATAGGTTGACACAAATTCATGAATAAAATGTCAAGTAATCTTATCATTGATGCATTTTATTCAATTTAATGCAGTCATATTATGAACATTTCAGCTCATTAGGAGAGTAATGCCTTGGGGTTTAACCTTTTATACCATTAAATTTACATAACATAATAACACAAGAAACAAAATTATATATAGTGAAATGGAAAAAGTTTCCTACTATTTAGGAGTCACATGATCATTTGTCATTACAGGGACAGGGAAGTGGTTTGGGAGACCCCCCCTCAACACCCCCCCTAAATTTGCAGGACTATAATATTCTGGGGGAAAAAAAAAATGACTTTGGATGCCCTAAGTGTCCCTCCACCCAAAAAAAAACAACCCAACCATCTTCTTTTTTTTTTTTTTTTTTTTGCTTCTCAGGAAATTTGTTCTACCTGGCCCCCTTTTATCCTTGCCAAGGCAGGAGAGCCTGGTGGATTATTGTATCCACCTGGCCCTAGTGCGCAATATAAAGCAAAACAGGGACAGGGAACCAGGCTAATTTTTAACCCCCCCCCACCTCCCCCCCAGAAAAAATATTCTGGATCTTGTAACTGAATGTAACGTTGATAACGGGGGATATTTCAGAATGTAAAAGTTTAAAGGATCAAAGGTCATCCATCTTAACCTAACTGTTTGCATTTCAGACTATTTTACCCAAATCTATCCAAAACTTGTACTTACCATTGTCTTTTTTAGGCACTGTTATCTTCATGAAATATAATCCAGTTAAAACACAAAATAAAATAATTCCTACTGACATAACGTTAGATGCAATGATGCACACTAGTAGCCTACTGCACGTGCAGTGAAATTAAAATGATAATGCCAGTGGTAAAACCAGTACTTAAATTGGGTACGTGACGCAAGCCCAATGTGATGCAGGTGTTGATACTTGTATAGTGCAAGAACAAATTGAAAAATTATATTTACAAAAAATTTTTATTTTAACTTTGCCATCTAGGCCTATTTCCAAAAAAAGGCAAATGGGTGTTTGTTTGTGTGTGTTGATGGGAGAGGGGTCGGGGTTGACTAAAATTTATTGTGTATATGGCAGCTTTTAAGAAGTTTCTGCCTAATCAAATATAAATAAACTTTGCACATTTTGAAAAATTCATCAAAAACGCTTTACATTAATTTGAATAAATTTTTTGTTGTTAATCTATATGATAGAATATATCTAAAAGCAGGCACGTAGCATCGTTTTTGAAAGTGGGGGGGGGGGAACCAGAAAATTTTTTTTATAAAAAAGGAAAATTAAAAGTTGCCCTAACTGGAAAATCCTATTTCGTGGGGGGGGGGGGGGGAGGGGGGGGGGGGGGGAGTGGCCAACTTTTTCAAAGCCAACTTACTACCACTTCAATTTTTTTTCCTTAAAATCTTTGCTATCACTTTACTATGGTTATAAAGTGGGGGGGGGAACCATCTTATGAATGAACATTTACTATAGTAAAGGTTATGTTGGGGAAAAAAGTGGGGGGCCCGGCCCCCCTCCCCCCCCCATGTACTCCCTGAAAAGTTCCAATTATGTGCCACCCCCCCCTTTTTCAAACCTAATTTACATCATTAATTTAATTCTGTTGTTTAATTTCCGACTGGTAATGAATAAAAAATTGAAAAACCTATAAAATGGAGGCCCCTGGGTCAATGGCCAGCTGCAGATCTGTATACTTTGGTTTTATTATTAGTCTTTGACCATAAAGCTACAGATCCTGTAATGCAAAAAAAAGGGGCAATTCGGGGAAAATTTTTTGCCACTTTGGGGAGAATTTCTCCACTTTCAAGCATGGTCAATTTATACCTTTCACCCCCTAATTCTAGGCACATTATTTAACTAATCTGTATATTTTATCCATCTCCAATCCTTTTATAGTCGTCTCTACACGAGATAAACTCGCTTGATTAAAATTATTTGTTAGATTGCATAAAATTCACATCAAGCGAGTTTATTCCTGTAGAGATGACTATAAATGGGTGAGAGGTGGGAAAAAAAATACATTTTGACTACAGAATGTGTCTAAAATTAGGGAGTGAAATGTAGTTGATTGACCAATGCTAGAAAGTGGGGAAAATTTCCCAAAATGCCAAAAAAATTTTGGGATAAATTGCCCTTTTTTTTATGGGGTTTTGGGGTTATGGTCAAAGACAAAATATAAAACCTAAATCTGCAGCTACATGGTCACCTGAGCATATTATGCTCAATTTGAAGAATCATGTATTATGTAAGTTATTGAATTATATTGACTTTTTCCGTGGTAAAGCCCAATATGAAGAATGTGCATTTAGAGGCAAACCCTTAGTGCGGGTATTACTTCTCATGACGTTTGTTATTTCTGCACTCGTATGCATGCATCTGTGTTTGTTGTTTTCAAGCAAGCTCATGGACGCAAGCTTTTTAAAGACGTCAAGTTTATTCTGGTTCTTTCAAAAGCCAATTTTAAAATTTTGGTGAACCGTACGCTCATAATTTCCATGCATGTGGCATTACAGTTGTGTTACCCATTGTCACGTGTTTTGCTAAGGCTAAAGGGGAATAAAAAAATTGTTTCTGGCTAAACCAATCAAATTTTAGCTTTTAATATAAAGTTAATTATGAAAATTGTCACCCAATGAAGATCCGTTCAATGTATCATTAATGATGCAATATATATATATTATTTACAATGTATTTTCTTGAGAACTTTTCTATTTACATGTATATATACCAGTATATTCTTCTCTCTGGTCAGATTCTGGATCTCTGGTGCTGGATATAGCTGTCTCCATCTCAAACTCTGACATGGTCTGTTTATTCAATTATTGCCCTCAAAGTTCTGTAAAAGAGTAATTTTAAAGGAATACTTCACATTCTTTTTCCCGAGATAGTCAGGGCACCAAAATTTTAACAGGAAAGGAAAAATGTGTGGTTAGGGAAAACAAACTCACATTACCCGTGTACTAGTGTTTTACCCATTTGTTTTAATTTAGCCATAAATAAATTAAATTATTAAAATTCTTATTTTTTTTAAATGTCACGATGAAATTAATTAATTAGTTTTAATGATTAGTA
>NW_026926235.1:0-27311 GCF_032062105.1 Saccostrea cuccullata | reverse complement strand
TTCAAAAAGTCTTGAAATGAAGCTTGAAAATTTAATCTTTTCATGCAACAGTTTTCATTATATGCCTCTCAATGTGCTTCAATGTTCGTTGCAAAGCTCCGTAAATCACATTTAATTTCATATCATGTTAATAAACATTGGTATCTAAAAATGCTTTTACAGGATAAAAATTTCTACTTTTAATTAGACCTTACTGAGAAGTTCAAAGAACCTTGAAGCACATTCAATTACAGCCGAACGAAAGACCTGAGGACTTATGTCAGAGACTCATGGCGTTCAATGAAGATAACCTCTTGAAAACTGAACTGTGTATAACACACGATGGCCAAGAAATCCAACAGGATGAAGAACTTACCCCTACCCTGGAGAACTTTATTGTACTCACTTGGCTTACCCTCATCCATCCCGATCTTCCAAACTTAGTGATACAAAGGTATGGGACCGAATTATAGACCTTTCAACTGCCGCTAGGGGTCGGTGTTACGAACGATAACTCACTGCTGAAACTTGTTTAGAGCAGGCTCGGTATATCTAACTGTTTACACGCAAGGCAGTTTTTAACATTTCCCAAGTGTTTCTTTGCTCTCAGTAGAATCCAGTGGTTTTAAAATTTAGCACCAATGTTAAACTTATTTACTGTATAGTTGCGGACACCGGTTTACTGCATATAATTAAAAATTTTTGATTAAAATAAAAAGTGAAATCTACCCTCCTTCTCAGTTCTAACCTATTTAAATTTTCATACTCGGTCGTTCCCCTTCGTGCTTAGTAACAAAAATAAGATGATCAATTGTTGCATTTACTTGTAAAAGTATATATATTTACACAGGAAGCGAAAAAGCGCGAACACAAAAAACATGACTTTAAATTTTCTTCTTCATAATAATCGTCAAAGAGAGTTAAAA
Source organism: Saccostrea cuccullata (assembly GCF_032062105.1). Lineage (NCBI taxonomy): Eukaryota > Metazoa > Mollusca > Bivalvia > Ostreida > Ostreidae > Saccostrea > Saccostrea cuccullata. The sequence continues at coordinate 26,406 of NW_026926235.1, read as the reverse complement.
CTTTTGAATATAGTCTGTTCCCCATTCATTTGACCCTGTTATTTCAGGTAGAGTGAAGGCATTCTCTTTCTCTTGGTCAAAACTTTTTGTGTACAAAGCAATGTAAGGAACCCTTTTGTGTATATAACAATACCAATGCTGAAACAGCCTATATGTCATTCCTATAAACGATAACTCATAAATCGGCACTAAGTTGATAATTTTTCACACCTTAGTTACCTGTCCTTAAACACAACATCGGAAAAGTCAATTATAAATGATTAAACTTTTTAATGATGTAATTAAAAGTATGCATAAGTTATTATCTTTTTTGATAATTTCATGTACCTATAATTCTATCTATACAATGTTTTTTTACCATATGTGCAACTTGAAGAATTAGTTGAAAGGCCTACGAATTAAGATCACATACACTAGGTACACTAAAGCCTGAAATTTCCCAAGCCCTTGATTCGCTACTAGACGAACTACGAAACACAGAGGATGCTAGAGCTATTCGCACTCAGTTTTCGTCGGTGAAAAAAAAATCGTCACCGCAATTTCAGAAGTCATGTCCTTTGTGTAAAGCCTCTGGTCGTCCTTACAATCACTACCTTAATAAGTGTTCCTACCTACCCCAAAGTGACAAAAATTACTTTGCAAAGGCAAGACAGATAATGAGTACAGACAATGACCAGTGCAGTGATGAAGAGGAAATATCATTCGCTCAGGAAGCCTCTGTTGGCAGGGTACAAATCCGCCAATCTCCGTACAATGACGCATTTCTGGCACACCATTCTGTTCGTATTACCATAGACAGTGGTGCAACTGGTAACATGTTTCGATCTGATGTTGCCAACAGCCTACAAGCATCAGTCACCCCTTCATCACAATATGCCCATCAGGCCGATGGATTATCACCGCTCCATGTGTCTGGTGAGACTAGACTTACCTTTAATCATGATGGGCAAGAGTTAACATTTGAAGGACTAGTTGTTAACAATCTGGACACTCCCATTTTGGCTTGAATTCCATTTATGGAGGCAAATGACATTACAATTAGACCCGCCCGACAGGAAGTCAGAATTAGTGACAAGTGTGTATTCCGGTATGGCACTAAAGCTCAGAAGGGACACCACTCAATTCGGCTCACACAAGTACTCCGAGCTCCAGTGGATCACGCCTTTGTTAAAATGGGGCCAGTTCAACCTCCTCAAAGAAAGGGACGCTTACCTCAATACAATAAAGAACTTCTTTCAACACTTCAGGACAAATTTGACGAGTTGGAAGCATGTGGTGTTTTCTCTAAGCCAGAGATTGTGAAAGTCAACATCGAGTATGTAAACCCATCATTCCTAGTCAAAAAGCCATCTGGAAGCTTCAGATTAGTTACAGCTTTTGCAGATGTTGGGAGATACAGCAAGCCCCAGCCTTCGCTTATGCCTGACGTAGATACGACTCTCCGACAAATCGCTCAGTGGAGATATATTGCAATAACAGACCTAACACAGGCATTTTATCAAATCCCTCTGGCAAAGGAGTCCGAAGTACTGCGGTGTGGTAACCCCCTTTCGTGGCGTCAGAGTTTAGCAACGGGTATGCCTGGCTCAGAGACCATTTTAGAGGAGCTGACCTGTAGAGTTTTGGGCGACTTAGTCCAGGAAGGTGTAGTTGCTAAGTTAGCCGATGACTTGTACTGTGGTGGATCTACCCCTATGGACTTCCTTAATAATTTCACAAGGACTCTTCAAGCTCTACTAAGAAATGGCCTTAACTTATCTGCATCAAAAACCGTGATTGCTCCAAGGGAAACCACAATCTTGGGGTGGATATGGCGTGAAGGTACCCTTCGTGCAAGCTCTCACCGAATCGCTGCATTAGCCAACTGTCAACCCCCATCTACTGTCAGTGACTTGAGATCGTTTAATAGTGCTTTCAAAGTTCTTGGACGTGTCTTAAAAGGATGCAGGTTATTTTTCCTTTAGATACCGCCACTTCTGGCAAGGACTCTAAAGACAAAATTCAATGGACTGACGATCTCCATAACTATTTTGAAAAGGCCCAGAAAAGTCTTTCATCCAATCAGACTATTACTCTACCCCAAGCTAAAGACCAGTTGTGGATAGTCACTGACGGTGCTCTTCGTAGTGGAGGACTTAGGGCTACACTTTACATAAACCGCAATGACAAAATTTACCTCTCGGGATTTTTCAGTGATTAGCTCCGAGCTAATCAACATACATGGCTGCCCTGTGAATTCGAAGCACTTTCAATCTCAGCAGCTGTAAAGCATTTTAGTCCATACATTGTACAGTCATCACTAAACGCCTGTGTTCTCACTGATAGTAAACCATGTGTGCAGGCCTTCGAGAAAATGTGCCGTGGCGAATTTTCTACTAGCCCACGTGTATCAACATTCCTTTCAACTGTGAGCAGGTTTCAAGTATCTTTGCGACATGTATCTGGCGCAGCTATATTACCAACAGATTTCAGCAGGCGAAATGCTCCCGCTTGTGATAATTCCTCGTGCCAAATCTGTTCCTTTGTTAACACTACTGCCCAGTCAGTCGTTCAACGAGTAACCACTGAGGACATAGAGGAGAGGAGAGTCAAAATGCCATTTACCACAAGAACCTCATGTCTTGCCATCCAACAAGACTGTCCAGACCTGAGACGTACACATGCTCACCTTCTGCAAGGCACAAGACCATATCAAAAAAGCTAACAAATGTTCGGGATGTCAAGCGCTACTTACAGCATGCAGTCATTGCCAAGGATGGGCTACTGGTGGTCAAACGCAATGTACCATTCCACCCAACACAGGAGTGCATCATCGTTCCTCGCAGCGTTCTCGACGGACTCCTTACTTCTATACTCATTTCATTGGACCATCCATCTTCCAATCAACTAAAAAAGTGGTAAATTGGTTCTTCTTTGCACTTGACATGGACAAAGCTGTTAACAACACCATAGACAAGTGTCATCAGTGCACCGCATTGAAAAGTACACCTAAATTTCAACCAGAACACACTTCAAGTCAACCACCTGACAAAGTTGGCTATCTGTTTGCAGTTGATGTCCTTAAGCGAGAACGCCAACTCATACTTGTTCTGCGTGAGTACATAACTTCCTATACGCGGACATTACTCATTGAAAATGAGCGCCATGAAACACTTCGTGAAGGACTGCTCATTTTGTGTTTAGAGCTACTACCGTTAGATGGCCCATTTGCTGTAATCCGGACAGACCCTGCACCTGGATTTACTGCGACGAACTCTTGGCCAAACATCGCATATCCATTGAAGTGGGACGTATAAAGAACGTCAATAAAAACCCCGCAGCAGAGCGAGCAATACAGGAACTAGAAAAAAGTCTTGCGTTATGATCCAATGTGTCGCATAGTTACTCCATTGTCTTTATGTTTAATTACCTCTCGACTGAATACACGAATTAGAAGTAGAGGAATCTCTGCCAAGGAGATGTGGACCCATCGTGACCAGTTCTCACATGAACAGATCCCTGTGGACAATAACGAGCTTATTTCCAAACAACATGATATTAAGCTTGATAATCACCCACACAGTCAGGCCTCTAAACAACCTGGAAAGAACAGTGCCCCTGGATGTAAGAGAAAAATTGGGTGACTTGGTGTACTAATATTATGACCGTAATAAATCAAAAACCAGAGACAGGTATATCGTAGTATCTTGCGATGGCGAATGGCGACACATTAGTAAGTTCAGTGGCTCCCAGCTCAGACGAACAGCATAACGTGTTAAAGACAGTGATTGCTACATAGTACTATCAGAGGAAATACGTCAAGACTGTGTTCTAAACAACCTACCCTCTGACGATAAGTGTGATGAATCGCCTCATGAATCCATTGGCTTGGAAACCGACTTAACCAATCCCACATACCCATCACCACCACCTTCTATTCTCTCGGATCCACCAACTCCATTTCATCCCTCATCACCCTCAGATAACCTCACAGAACCAACAGTTTCTGAGATAACACACCCTGACAGTGCCGCCACTTTACCACCTACTCCCAACGATGCTGTCCTTCAACCTAGACCCACTCGTGTTCGCCATCTGATTATGTATGTGATTAAACCGTGTGATTTGTGTTTGGGGCATAATAATCCCCTTTTAAGTGTTAATTCTTCCCATATGTCAGAATTCAGTTTCAGTTGTCATTGCATATATTATATTGTATGATTAACAGTACTTTTATTGCATTTAGTATTTTTTACATTTGTATAAAAGAAAGAAAAAAGGAGAAAAAATGGTGACACCATTATGTTAACAACTTGTATTCCGGGTTCACATAGTGTGACCCATATGGTTCTGTGTTTATATTATCTTCTTGTCATTCCACGTTTTCCGGTTTAATAAATGTACTGGTGCATTGCTGCGTTAACATCTGTGTGTTTGTTGCTGTGTTGGATATACAGTAACTGGCGTTAAGAATTTTTCACTCATATGGAGACGCCGCCACTTGCCGATGGAGAGCTGCACTTGTCCTGTACTTGGCACAGTCAGGGCCATTGAGCACGGAGGGATCTTTTTCGTGCCAGCACCTACTGCGACAAGGAACCTCTGTTTATACGGTTTCATCCGAAGGACCGGTCTCCACGTCGCACAGTGGGATTCGAACTCGTGACGTAAGGATCAAATCCATACTTGGCGTCTCTAGAGCAGACACTCTAACCACTGCGCCACGCGGGCGAGTCAATGCAAGTGTAATACAGATATTTAGATTTGAACATATTTTTTTTTTAATTTTCATATGTAATATAATAACTTTATGATAAATATGCGTACTTTTCTTTCATCGAAAACAGTAATATTTGGTAATATAAGCATGCAACATCTCCAGTACAAATAACAGGATATGATATATTTCAGAAAATTATTCAAATCTTATCTAAACTACCAAGGATAAGGGATGTCTCTTTGTGGCTTGTTAGCGCTTTGATATGCTTCATTGACGGCAGAGAGGAGCTCGTCAAATTCCATGTTAGTGTACATACTAGTTACGCCATATGTAATCATCAGCACGTCTGCTGGAAGTTTGAGGGTTTCTATTCTGTTGATAAAATCGGTAGTGTCCTCAATATATGTTGATTGTTTTTGTACTATAGGAATGAGAAAATAATCACAGTAAGCACCTATGTTACGTGTTGGCGTATCGCACTGTGAAATAATGGGGCGACCAGGTGGTAGCTGTCTGATGCCTTATCCAGATGCTGAAGATCTTATCTTCCTATTTTAGTGTGTCTTAGAAAACAATTATTTTGAATTCAATGGAAAATACTACAAACAAATTATAGGCTGTAGTATGGGTGCGATACCATCCCCTGAAATCTCAGATACAAGAATGTACCAAATCACAAATGTCAAAATTCAAATTCGCCAACCAAGTTCTCTATCATGGTAGATATAGAAATGACGGGTTTATAGCCTTTAACGGCACAAAAGAAGAAATTCTAGAATTCTTCGATATCGGCAATACCTGTCACGATCACTTAAAATTCAACTTTGAAATCTCAGATGAAAGTGTTAACTTTCTTGACACCACAGTATACAAAGACCTGAGATTCCAAAAGAGTAAAGCCCTCGATATACAATCATATGTAAAACCAACAAATAATTTTCAGTATTTACACAGAGAAAGCGCCCACAGTCCTTCAGTATTTAAAGGACTTATAAAAGGTGAATGCATCAGACATGCAAGAAATACAAGTGATTCATCTATCCTGTCAACAGTTTTAGCAAACTTTAAGACACACTTAACCAAGAGAGGTTACTCTGATAAGGAAATCGATCCCATTGTCACTGAAATGGGCAAAACAAACAGAAAAAAGTACTTCCACGAAAAAAATCGTGAAAGAAAAACGGCGTCAACCAAATGTTATGATTACCAAATACAATCCATATATCAAGGGTTTAAAAAACGCCTTCTCAAACACTGGAACATTTTGCAAACAGACACAATTTGCAAAGAGTTATTTATCGATGAACAAATAATCGCCTACAGTAAACACAAAAACATACGCGAAATGATAATTAAGTCACACTTACAACAGCTTATGACTAATAAATAAGGTGGGCTCCTGATGATGGCGGGCCTTAAGAGCAAAAAATCATATTTCTCTTTTAAAAACCGCTGAAACACTCTATGCCTCTAAATTAACATTTTTATTGAAAAAATCAGAAGTGGTCTAGAGTGTCGAGCCCTGCTAAATTTACGACAGGCTTAGTTGATTGATGTCTTTTTTTCAAAACCAACAGAGTAGCGTAGAAAGGAGTCGATCCTTACGTCGCAGCTTCAAATCCCACTGTGGAGACCGGTCCTTTGGATGAGATCGCAGAAACCGAGGTCCCTTGACGCAGTAGGTGCTGGCACGAAAAAGACCCTCACTGCTCAATAAGCCTGAGTGCCGAGTATAGTACAAAATTTGTATCTCTCCACCGGCAAGTGGTGGCGTCTCCATATGAGTGAAAAATTCTCGATAGGGACGTTTAACAACATACAATCAATCACAAGGCAATTGTTATTATATTAAAAGAAAATACCGCGAAAAAGAGCGCTAACGAAATATTTTGAAAATATCAATATATCTCTATAACTCCTTGCAAAAGCAACTAATTTATTTGGATATTCTTTAACCCCTTCTCTACCGCATCGGTCAATATGACCGATAGCGCGTTAAAACACGGCATCGCGATAACAGGACCTCTGTATATTTTTAATAATAGCATTAAGGTATATAAATTATACATCATCTTTTAGGAAATTATCTCTACTTTCAGATCCTGTAAAAATTTTGAGCCTTATTAATCGGTAATGAATAGATTTTACGTTTTGAAGACATTCATGACTTTTTGAAAATGACGCAATTTTCCAAAGCAAGGACGAATATCCTGACGATAGGTATATTTTTTCCTGATTAAATCATTTAAATAAAATTAATATATTTAAAAAGGATATTTTCTCTGCTTTTAAAATATGTAAAAATTATTGCTTTTACTTTTAAATATTTTGTTAAAACAAGAATTTTCTTCCACGCATGTGATTTTTCTGGGTTTTATTCGTAATATTGGAATTAAACGCAGTTTTACCTTTATTTCTGTGTTGAAATAGGGAAAACAAAATACAGCTGGTAAAAGTAGAGAAAATTTCCATTTCAACAAGCCTTCACTGGTCTCTTTATTTTTGGTATTTTCTGAATTACCATAGTTTGAATTTTGAACCTCCGCGTAATTTTTGTAGAAAATTTGAATGTAGTCAATATTTAACGTCAAGGTCGTTTTCGTTGCGCCTCATTCGGAACAACATGTTTAATACATGTACTATTATATTCAATTAAATTTAAATAGATGCATTATTTAAAAAAAATGGTTTAAAATAACAGTCATTATCTTTACACCTTTAGAGAAATATGGTACATATGTATTTTTGTTTTTTGATGCAATGTGCAATAAGTTTATTCAGTGTTGATAAAAAAAATGTTTGATTCCTAAAGGTCTACGTCCAAAAAATAAGATTTATTGCTGTTTGCTTTAAAATATATTCTTAATATAAAATACAATTAAACATATACTGACATGAAATTTAAAAAAAAAAAAACTTTGAAACACAATGATTTAATACAAAATCTCGCATTTACACGACTCATTACGGTATGAGTTGATTTTATTCGAGATTAACACGTGTTTCCGCTGTAGCAGTAAACAACAACACTTCAACAGCATGAATTTTCATGACTATTTTACGATGGAGAACACGTCAATTCATCAGATATGACGGGTATTTTCTTTGGCATTAGATGTGAGTAAGTATTGATTGAAAAGTTTAAAAGTATTGTAGAGTACATTGACTGAAATGAAAAGACATAATAGACTGCCAATGACCTATATACTATAGTAGTAGACTGGACCCTGGCTACACATGTACATGTGATATGAAGCCGTTCGCTGGTTTGACATCGTCGGTAACCCAAAAATGACACTTTTCGGTTCTTTCAAAAAACTCACACAAAAAATCTTTTTTCCGATGACAAAATTGTTTACAATACGATGTCACTGTTTTCTCAATATGGAATTTGAATACTGTGTTGACTGATCAACAAAATATTTTTGTTCGATGTACTCCGTCCCCTCCGATCCACATTTTTAATTTGGAGGTAGGTGGTTAATTTTCGTGTGGTTTACACTGCTGAAAAATTGATAACTTTCATGAAATCACAGATTTCTTCGCAGTACACATTTGACATGTTTGTTAGGTACACAAGTTTATTGATATAAAAACTTTCAGTCAAAAAGCATCCTATAGAAATTATACATCTTTGCTTTAAAATGAAACAATTTTAGTAATTTTAAAAAGAAAAATAAAAGTTTACAGTGCTGAAAAAATTATTGGGGTGGATAAGTATGATTGCTCCTCATTGTGTGAAACAGTTACAAATCGGTTATCCTGTTGGCTATAACTGACCTCCTTTATAATTTCATTCAAGAAATAATTGTGTGGTCACTCATTAATAGCCCCCAAACTTTAAAAAATTTGAGTACAAAGTCTCTCATGGAGACACAATTTGGTGAGCGATTTTTACATGCATTGTATTCAGAAGAGTTCAAAGTTCAATATTTCCACTGCAACAAGGTGCTACTTTTTGCACATGCTGAAAAAATAAATCGTTTGAGAAAAAATTGTGATAAAATAGCTTAAGCTATTCGGAATAGCTTAATTAAGCTATATAGCTAAATCAAGCTATATAGCTTAATCAAGACTTTGTGCCGGACCTGTCAGAGTACATCAAACAAATCAATTTTTGTATTGTGGGCCTGAACGTCCAAACCGGGATTTGAGATGATGAATTCGAATAAGTTTGACTTATTTTTGTGTTGTTTTTGAAGTGGCATGGTAAGTTTTCTTGACCACCTCTAAGTACATTCAAAGAAAAATGAAACATGACATAATTAACACAAACACATAATTTTATTTAGCACGTGTAGTGCGCTGGTACCATTTAGGCTTCAGAACTTTCATCTATGAAGACCCACTTGCTGATGGCCACCATGCACAGAAAAGACCATGATGTGGAGGACATATGTGCTAAGTTATTAGTAAGTCAGTTTTATTGCAGTCAAAATTCCTCATTGCCACTGGACGGCTATTAGTCAACACTCCCAGGTACATGAGTAGCCGGACTGGCGCAGTGGTTAGAGCCTCTGCCCTATAGTCACGAAGTAAGGAGTTGATCCTTACATTGCATGTTCGAATCTTACTATGAGACATGGAGACCTGTTCTTCTGATGAGACACTAGAAAAATATCTTATCTTATATTATACTTATATAACCCAATTAATGTCCCTTGTCGCAGTAGGTGCTGGCATGAAAAAGATCCCTCACAGCTCAATAGCTGTAAGTACCGAGATTAGAACAAAATTTGCATCTGTCCGCCGACAAGTGGTGGCGTCTCCATCTGAGAGAGAAATTCTTGAGAGAGACATTTAATAACATACAAACAAGCCCATATATATAAACACCTTATCCCAGGGATTTTTCTCTGAAGAAACAGTTTTCAGTCCAACATGCCCTTTCTCTTAACAACCCTGACAACAAAAACTAAAAATGGATACTTCATGAACTTGATAAAATAATGGTCAATTCTGCTATTTTTTAAAATTTATAATTGATTAACCTTGATTGTTTAGTACTTGCAATATTTCAGTCAAAATACATTGACTTCCCCAAACCATTGAACTACAAGTATGAATAAATATGACATACATAATATAATATATATGATATGCTTTATAAAGACTTTTTAACAATGTTATATCGATTTGCCAATTGTAGATTTCTGTATAAACTGAATTATCTGATTAAAACTACATATTCGATTAGAAAAGCTTTTTCAAAACTTTTTTTTAAAATTTGTTACAGAAGTCGGGACAGAATACATTTAGAAACTGATCATGCCTTGGTCAAATCAAAGGTGTTCCCTCAGTCTTTCAGAGAGATGGCAGATAGTTCATTCAACATGAAGATGATGTGCACATAATGTAATCTGGAATCTAAAGTTAGAGATAAAAACCTGCAAACTTACTAGCAAATAAGCCTATCTGCTTGTTAATTATTCTTTGCCGGACACTTCACTTTTAGGAATGCTCTTTATTTCTATCAATGATGCAAGTGGTTATTCAAGATCATGTCATGTGATATAAGGGATTCTGACTTTTGACAGCATAAGACAAGGGTTTGTGAGAAGAGTAGCAAATACTAAAGAAATCCTTGGATACTGAAATTCAGTCATTGTATGCCACATAAACTGGATGAGTGCAAAATTGTATCTGAAGTTCTGTGCTTGTCCATCTTTGCTGTTTTTTCATATGCTTATATAATGACAAAAGTTGTTTTAACAAGTGACCCAGTAAAGACTTGAAAATGTAAAATAATTCTTGTAAGAAAAGAAAAATTGTAAATGTTTTCTTATACATTGTATTCTAGATGACAAAGAATGTGTTTGACTAAGTTTTTGAAAATGACAAAATAAATTCTCTTTTGTGTAATTAAAAAATGATAATGGTTGCAATACATGTTTCCTTTAATATGATTTTAATAGTATTTGTCACTAAGATTGAAATACTTGAGAACATATTTTACAAATTTTGTTTCAGTTTACTTAAGTCAGAGATATATTTTTTGACAACCAAGATTTGAAAAAAAAAGAAAAAAAAATTATTAAAACAAAACTATTCACTTCTGTGATATTTCTGTTGATTTTGATGTTTACAATTTCATGTGTCAGTTATTGGACATTACGTCCATAATAATTGCAGCATTTCAAATTTGATATATACATACAATTTAAGGCAGATTTCTGTACTGATATGACCTTGACCACCAAAGAACAGAAATTTCAGGGTCAATACTTAAGACAATTATTTGTTGGATGTTTTATACATTATTTTTGACCTTATATCTTACAAACGATACCATGGAAAACTGTCTAGAATGAGAAGTTAGAAACCTATAAAGCCAAAAAATTGAATATTGTTGTTGCTTAGCAACCATTTAAAGGTCATTTAACACAAATTTGAACAAAAATTATATGTGGATATTGCAATACAGTATGATGCCTTCTAAAGAGTAAATTCAGAATTTTCTTCTTTAACATCCATTGTTACAAATTTTAGCAAGAAAGATGAAAAGTTTTGGGAAAAAAATCTAAAATTATGCACTTATTTGACCTTTGACCTCCAAAAAAAAAATGAATCTGATGAGGTCAAACTTTCAAACAATTATCTGATGTATATTATTTCAGTATCATTACCCTACATTTGACTTTACAATGTAATGGAATGCTTAAATGTGTGTGGGATGAGGAAAAAACAAGAAATACTGCCTGAAAATTGATTAATACTCCGTTGCTTAGCAACCTCTTTAAAGTCATTATTTGCAGAATTGAAAAAAAAGTTTATGTGATTAATGTAGTACAGGATAATGCCCTTTTGTGGGTTTATTCTGAATTTCCTATTTCAATGTGTAACACTGTTAATTTTTAACTTGAAAATTAAAATGTGTCAAAAAATGCAATAAAATTCTGCACTTATTTGACCTTTGACCTCAATTTCCACTAGCAAGGTCAGTCGTGAGGTACTTACATAGTTATGAAATATCATCTCCAGAAAATTCCCTACAAAATGATATACATTATGCCTAGATTACTCTTTGAATAAAAAAGATATAAATTGATTTATAAGGATATGTCAAAAGGTTTGCAAAAACGCTGAAAATGTGCCGGTAGAGAAAGGGTTAAGATTCTTTTATTAATGTAATTATATATTCTTCTTACCCATTGTTATATAATTATTCCTGTTATTAGTTTAACCATTTACTGACTTTCTTTTATTAGTAAAAACATTTGATTTTATATCATTATTAGCCAATCAGATCATTTCTTTTGTTTTGTGTGCGAGTCTGTGATTTGATCTAATAAACGTGTTCAACTCATGTCTGATGCATCTCTCTGGGTCCATCGCTCACCAAAGGCTCCATAATCTAACACCCATTATATAGCTTAACACTTAAGTGGATAAAATGATCATACAGAAAGGCAATCATACAAAATAATAAGGTCTTAGTTTATCAGGTATTTGACACCTTTGAAAATGTCAATTGCAATTCATTACGGATGTCAACGACTGTCTGGTAACCAATTACTCATTCAAATGATAAATCTTCCATTTTTTCTAATGTAAAAAAATCATGCGCTTGTATAGTCTCAAATAACTTTTGACACGAGACCACTAAAAGATTTTGACAGGTTTTTACACGATGATGGTGTCAAATAGTGCCGTACATTATTAAAGAATGTTTATAAATATTTCAAGTCACCTTGTCTTTTATACTACTATCTAAAGGGTGTGTTCCCGTTTTGCACACATTTGATAATTAGCAGATTAGGAATAGAACATATACGCGTAAAATATGTTTTGATAGCAATTATAGTCTTATGTCCATCTGAGATTCACCCGGATTTACCTGTGTTTTATCAATGCATTATTCTTATGAATACTAGTACCGGTATTTACACTTTTTAAAGAAAACATTTTACTTGTCCAATCAAACTGAAGATGAAGTTTATAATTTATGCTGTACAAATATCCTTATTGAATTTTCATCTCTTTTTTATCATAGCGAGTATGTCACTGCCCAGACGCAGTCAGATAAACCCTGGTCAAACAAAGTCCAAAGGAAAACACCAGGAATCTGGTAGATCAATTTATTGTGTTGACACAAGTGCATCGTCGCAAACCACGGCCAAAATGTACGATCATCTCCCATTCTAGAGAGAGCAATATGCGGACTCCGGACCATGGCTTGAGACGATGACACAAGTGGTAAAAGCCTGTAAAAATGTACAAAAAGAGAGTTACAAAGATGAAGTAATACTCAACACTGAGCTGTATACATGATGTACAAATTAATGCATATTGACCATATACCTGTATGACTAAATGACTTATACAATCACTTTAAACACAGTATTACATTTAATACACCATGAATATTAATAGTCACTCCTGATATACAAGACTTTAGACTCGACTACCTATAGACCGACGACCGATTTCATAAAAAGACAAAATTTGATATTTTCACTGTTCAACTGCACAAGTTCATATATGAAAAAGACAGATACTAGTAACTGGCCAAATATATTCAATTCTATTAAAGATTCAGTACATATTACGCATATTTTATCTGAATGTTCAAGGACTGTAAATTTGGCGCGAAACAATCACTGTAAACAATCATTCCTATACAGCATGACAAAAATAGCTAACAGATCCTACATTTAACTAGCAGCAGATCTGTAGCTCTCTGAAATAATATATTGATAGACCGGAGAGCTACAGTGCCACCCATTGAAAAAACTGTATATTTCTTGCGCACGAAAAAGTGCGCTCGTTTCTCGATTTATTTCTCCATGTTTTTAAATTGTAATCTCAAAATATTACTAACCGTATGTTCCGAACATATTCTTTCACTGTTTCCACAACCAAACATTCCTCATAATTGTTGTTAATAGTCCTCCTGACTCTGATATTGTAATCATCGAACATTTTGCTCATTTATACAGCCATTTTGGTTTCAAAGATAATTCGGTCCGATATGCTTCGTTCAGATGTCAACTACGAGAATACTTGATAGAGGAGATAGGGATTTTTTGAAATCTTTCCTTTTTCGCAATTGAGGTAAGAATTTGGAAGAATAAATCGAGAACCGAGCGCACTTTTTTGTGCGCAATAAATATACAGTTTTTTCAATGGGTGGCACTGTAGCTCTCCGGTCTATCAATATAATTATTTTTTTGGAGAGCTACAGATCTGCAGCTAACATTTAACATGTCATAGCAAAATAATATGATCTATGAGAAAGATTTGCGAACGATAGTATTGTTCTCCCGCCTACCTCAAAGTCAATTTTCAAAAGTTAACAATAGTTGATGAATTTTTAATATTTTTATAGATAATTATATGGATTTTCATAAAACATTACTTATTTGGGAAAACAAAGAGAGATAACTCTAAAATTTTGGTAAAACTTGTGTTTTTCACTATAGAAATCAATGGAAAACGGAAAATATTTTTAAAACATCCCCCCCCCCCCGTGTCACAAAAATTCCTTTTTACAGGTAATATGGAATGGTATTTCACAAAATCATACCAAAGCTTTTTGTGTGACACGGGGGGGAACATATGTTAATCGGCAAAAAACGATAAAAATGCTTATTTTCCACCAATTTCAAAGCGATATACAACTGAAACATTGTATTTTTTGAAATATTTGTTTTATTTATTTGCCTAAACATAAGAAAAGATATAAAGAACATTTAATCATATCCAAGACTATTTCAAAATACGGTGATTCTTGAAATTCCGATTTCAATGGAATATATCGTCTACCCCCCTTTTTTCAAGAGCTGGAATTATGGATAATTAACTGTTTTAATAGCGCTGGTATTAAGACGATTTATCAATTACCATTGAACCTTTCTTTGTATTAAACAAAGATTTTATGGCCAAATTGCTATTCATATTGAATTAAATGGTTCCAAAATGTAGGCGGGGATCGAGAGTTAGCGTGCGTGTTTCTTTATCATAAACTAATATTCATAAATCACAAGTAAATGCAACATAAACAAGGTAAACTTAGATCGTGGAACCGATACATCTGTCTGACAAACCATGCTTGATAAACCGGAAATGCACAAAACACAAAAGAGTGGGCGCACTAATACCCCTAATTAATCATGCGGCTTACACTTAAACCCGCAAAACCATATATAATCATTAAACATGTAAAATCGTAATACATGTGACTTGACAGAGTAACTTCTCTAGTTAGTATCACATGGATACAACTCCATATATACTTAATTTTGTTTAGTATAAAAAAAAAAATGATTTTTTAATGTTTTTATTATTATTTTTTTTAATTATGAAATAAATCAAAATATCTGGTTCAAAAGGCAGCATTTCATTTCCGACAACTTGTTTTCCTTTCATTTCCGACAGTTTTTGTTTTCATTACCGACATTTATGTTCTTTTCATTTCCGGAATTCTTGCAGGTAATTCTTGGGTAATTTAATGTTAACCAAGTAGGTGGAAAGGGATTTTGAAAGGTCACAGCGTTCCAAAGAGGGAACCTTTACCTTTACCTGCCTTCTCACTTTGTCTGCTGCAGAACTACCTGGCCTAAATTTTGCATGGTAGAGGCATATACAAGCCGTATTGTTACATGCACCAGCCTGTAGCACCCCTTCACTCGGGTGAGCTGGATGTGACCTCAGCCGGATCCGGTGTGGGTCCAACTTACTATACCAAAAACATTAAATTGATGATTGATTAATTGTATGTTGTTTTACGTCCCATTCGAGGATTTTTCATTCGGCTTCGAATTTTGACCTTTACTCGGCATTAAGGGCCATTGAGCAGTGAGGGATCTTTATCGTTCCAACACCTGCCGTGACACAGGACCTCGGCTTTTAAGGCCTTATACGAAGGACCCGCAACTTACCCTTTAAGTACCGAGCGCATGGCGAAGGAAAAGTTCCTACTAATTTTTTATCGACTTTGGTCAGTCGCGGCCGAGATTCGAACCTAGAACGGTAAAAACATTAAAATATTGACAACATGGCACAGTTAACTGTGTCCTGACTTTTTATATTTAAATTTAATTTACACTTTAAATGAATTCCTGTAAGTAAACCCCTTGCTTTAGGAGCAAATGGGGATGACACTAGGTTTTGGACCACCTGCGGACTCCTCAGACCGCAATATACCGGTACATTGGAACAACGCCCCCCTCCCCAAAACCTATAACCCAAGAACTAATTTCACTTGTCACAGAAGCAGCAATATAATCCCAATACAAAATAAGAGGCCCATGGGCCTTATAGGTCACCTGAGTATCATGCAACAACTTCCCAACAATTGAATTTAGTTCATGTTTTAAACCAAAGGCGATGTCATTCACAATTTTGAAAGAAGCACCATTACTCATCATAACTATACAATTAGCATGTTTAGTTTGGTTACTTAATACCCGTAGGCAGAATAGGGGAACGAAAGAAATGCATTTCAACTAGTAATATTGACTAATAATCAGTAGTGCCCCACCCCACAGGAACCCTTGACCCTAGATCCACACATTTCACAATTTAGGAAAAGGCATCCGTGTCCATCATAAATGTTTGATTAATATCAAGGAGCAGATTTCGAAGCATTAATTTATTTTCAGTATATAATTATATCCCCCGCCCTCTATGATATCCCTGATCCAAAGGCCTTGAAATTCACAATTCTGGAAGAATGGCCTGTGTTCATCACCCTAACACCAGATCCCCTGGCCCTGGGGCCATCAAATTCACAATTTGAGAAGAGGCACCCTTTCTCATCATAACTACGTATGTAGTTATTTTGTTTGATACCCAGGAGCAGAGAATATTTTCAAAGAATTAATGCATATTCACTACATAATTAATAGAACCCACCTTAACACCAGAAACTACTAATCCTGAGGCCATGAAATTCCCAATTTTTGAAGAGGCACCTTTCCTCGTCATAACTATACATTAAGTTTGTTTCAAACCCAGAAGCAGAGAAGAAGATTTTCAAAGAAATAATGAATTTTCACTATACAATCTCTTTAGCCCCGCCATAGCAACTAGAACCCCTGACCCTAGGGCCATTTTATTTTTGTAGAGGACTCGATGCTTATTATATTCATGCCAGCAATTTCACTGCTTGATGTCCAGGAGTAAAGAAGATTTTTAAAGATTGCCTTCATTTTTGTGGCACCCACCTCTCAGACCCCAGGGAGACGGGGACCATGAAATTCACAAATTTTGTTCCCCTTCCCCAATAGATGCTCTATGTCAAAATTGGTTGTAATTGGTTGAGTGGTTGCAGAGAAGCTGGAAATTTTCAAATGTTACAGCACACGACGGACGAAAACGGACAGCAATAGGTCACCTAACTAATAAAATTTGTGGAGACTGGTCCTTCTAATGAGACCGTATAAACCGAGGTCCTGTGTCGTGGTACATGTAGGTGCTGGCACGAAAAAAGATCCCTCACTGCTCAATGGCCCTGAGTGCCGAGTATAGGACAAAATTTGACTTAAAAAGGGCTTGCTCTCCACCGGCAAGTGGTGGCGTCTTCATATGAGTGAAAAATTCTCTAGAGGGGCGTTAAACAATAAAAAATCAATAAATTAAAATAAAATTTAAATTATAAAAATCTTTTATGTACTTATGCAATCTTGATATATCATTATTATAACAATAATAATATAAATATTACTGATAAGTACAAATATCTTGGTATATTTTTACAATCAAATGGCAATTTAAAACATGCTTGTGATGACCTTGCTGCCAGAGCCCGAAAAACTTATTTTGCCTTAAAGCATAAACTACCCTTTGGCTCAAATCTCTCTCCCAGCTTGTGGTTAAAGCTATATGAATCAATTATTGTTCCAATTTTAACATACTCCTCAGAAATTTGGATCTCTGATTTTAATACAAATCCCAATAATTTTGATAAAACTCCTTTTGAAAAAATCCAAAATTTTATCTTAAAAAACATCTTAGGTGTCCATAATAAAGCATCAAACTTAGCAACAAAAATTGAATTAGGCGTTTTCCCTGTACATACCAAAATTTACCAGCTTGCTTTTAAATATTATTCCAGATTGGAAAAATTAACAAAAACAAATAATAATTGCAATGTCTTACTCAAGAATGCTTACTTGGAAGATACTCGATTGGCCAGTGAAAATAAAAAAATGTTGGCAAAGTTGTGTAAAATCAATACAGATGATGTTGGTTTTAACTTTGACACAGATTTTAAAACTTTTAGTCCTAAACTTAAAAATTTCTTTGAAAATAAATTTTTTTCTGAACTCCAATCCATTAACAATACTCAATGCGGTAAGCTGTCATTTTATAGTACATTATTCAACTATGATGCTAAGAAACTGGAAATCCAACCATACTTGTGTTTTCCACTTCATAAGAATTTAATTTCTTATCTTTCCAAGTTAAGAATAAGTGCACATAAGTTGTATATAGAAACAGGTAGATATTGTAATCCTGTCATTCATAGAGAAAATAGATTTTGTTTCCAATGTAAAACTATTGTTGAAGATGAAAAACACTTTTTACTAGATTGTCCTGTGTATAAAAATGTCAGAAAAAAGTATTCAAGGTTACTAGATTTTAATAACTTATCTTGTTTGCTTAATCCACATAACTTTGTATCTACGAAACAAATCTGTCTATATATTAGAGAGTTTTGATATTAGAAACAAGCTTACAATAGTATAATATTTTGTAATACATGTATATGGCTAACAACACATTCCTGTATATAAATATGTGCTTTAGTGCCAATAAAGAATTGAACTGAATTGAATTATGACCATTTGAATGAACAAGACACTTGTAACAGAGCTTATAATGATATTATACATAAGGTATACTATTGTTTGCTTGTATGTTGTCTAACGTTCCTCTAGAGAATTTTGAAATCATCTTAGTTGGTACCTGTTCAAATCTACAAAGAAGCTCTTCGGGCTTCACAAGATTTGATCACGTGACCAACTAAGTTCTTTATACCATTCATGTTTATTTCTTAAATGAATTAGATAATCTAGACATGAGCACTTAATCCTAGAATGAGTTAATGGTACATGTAGTAATGCAATGACATATTAATCAAAATATCAAGCAATCTTCAAAAGCTCTAATATGACATGTTAATTACAGGTCGGGTTGTGAGTATTGACTGCCCTCAATAAAATATACTAAGGCAGCTTACACATTATTTAAGTATGTTGTCGCCTTTGAACGACAAGCGTTCTGAAGCCTGAATGTTGTGATCATGACCAATGCACAAACCCTGAACTTGGCCTGTCATGAAATTTATCATACATTGCGTTATTTGTTGTTAATTTTATTCCCTATTCCCGCATTTATTTGAATGCGTAACATTGTCGGGATCAGCAAATCGCGATCTTTTCCGACCGCAATTTTAACCTGCTATACAGTAATCGTCATTCACAGGAACTCGTAAGCAGGGCCAGGACAAATCTAAGTCAAATTTAAAAACAATGTAGCAAACGCCAATGGCATGCGCAAGAGATCAGCTATCAAACAAAAAACAAATGGGAAGACCTGGTTGACAGATGATTAACCAGACTCAACGGGATTCTCATAATAAACAGACTAAGACCACCCCAAAATAGACAATGCGTGGGACTTGAATGGTAGCATTGGCGTCGGAAGCAAATTGAAAGAGGGGGGGGGGTTAAGTGAAAAGAAAAAAATCAAACCTACCAAAAAAACTTGACAGACAAAAAAAAGGATAAACAAAAAAATAAAAAAGGGGGGATGTGTCTAAAAACGAAAATCCTATTTCGTGGGGGGGGGGGGGGGGGGGGGGGGGGAATCGAGATCGATTGGGGATTAAACTTCTTGCAATACCAAATTTTTTCGATACACTACCACTTACCCCTTTTTGGTCTAAACTGCAACGTGCCTGTTAAAAGTGGGGGGGGGGGGGGGGGGCTAAACCTACGCCCCAATGTTCAATCCCTATATATTATGTCTATCTTTGCAAGCCCCCCCCCCCCCCCCGCCCGGTTCCGACGCCTATGGGTAGTGTTTATGGAGGAGTCAATGGTAAAACGAATGCGATAAATTTTGACTTGTAGGTCAATCTTGAAGAAAAACTGAAATATGGAACACGGATTTTTGAACTGTTCGATGCTTTTTAAGTTTAGTATGAATTATTGGTATGTTTTTAAGTTTAGTGTGAATTATTGGTTTGTGAATTACACAGACTTGCACGTAGGCTATTTTTTATAAAGCACTGTAAAAATATATATGCCTACATGGCAAGTCTGTTTGATTCAAACACCAAAAACTCGCAAAAAACATTCATTATTTATTGATTGATTGTATGTTCTTTTACGTCCCTATTGAGAATTTTTCATTCATGTAGAGATGTCGCCATATAAGGGTGAAGGGCTTCAAATTTTGACCTGTGCTCGGCATGCGCTCCGGACCATTGAGCAGTGAGGGTTCTTTATCGTGGCCTAACGCTTGCCGTGACATGGGGCCTTGAGTTTTTTTTAAAGAACTCATCCAAAGGACCCGCAACTTTCACTTCAGGTGCCGAGCGCATGGCGAAGGAACAGTTGCTACCTATTTTATATCGACGTAGTTGCGGCCGAGATTCGATCTCACGACCTCCCGATCACGGAGCGAGTGCTCTACCGACGGAGCTACCGTGAACGGTCAAATTGCATTGAAGGAAGCAGCAGAAGTACTTTTTTTATGAAGAACGTGTGTACCATGGCCATGGGTGAACTTTTAACAATTTTAATTTCTATTAACAAATCAACGCACCAGTTTCAATCAAAATTGCCTAAAAATATCCTTAGCTAAAGGGAATTTAGATTTTTTCAAATGAAGGACAGTGCCCCCTTCGACATGTATTAGGCGATTATCAAGAAAAGGTCAAATACGGTGGGGTCATTTAAAAGCATTTTCTTAAGATCAATTGTGTCAAAAGAGATGAAGAAACTTAAGTGAAAACTTCCTGGCATAGTTTTTATTCAGATTTGTTCAAATCGTGACCCCTGGGGATAGGGTGGGGTCACAATGGAAATCAAAGTTTAAATAGAACTATATTCAGTAAAATCATTAAAAATCCTCCTCAAGAACTGCAGAGCAAAAATGAGCACATTTTTACGGAAGCATCCTCCGACAGTGTAGATTCCTATTTATTCAAATCATGTCTCTGAGAATAGGGTGGGGCTACATTAGCAGAACAAAGTATTAGAGAGGAATATTTAGGAGAAATCATCCAAATCTTGCCAAGAGCAGCTAGTCATAGATTGTCAAATTCATTAGAAAGGTAGTGCATGAAGACTCACGTTTGTTCAAATTTTGACCCCTTTGGTAGGGAGGGGCCACAATTTTAGACCAAGGATCAAAATAAGAGTATATAGGAAAAAATCTTTAAAACCCTTCTTCAAAAACAGAGCCATTGTCAGTAATATTTATACGAATTGATATGAGATAACAAGGGCCATTTAGTAATGAGGGATCTTTTTTGTACCAGCCACACATGACCTCAATTTATACATGTACGTCTCATCCGAAGGACTGGTCTTCACGTGTGGGATTCGAATCGCGATGAAGGATCAACTATTCCTTACTCCGCTACTCTGGATTAGATGCTCTATCACTGCGCCACGCTGGCGACCTGTGCGTTAATTGCTTCCTAATTTAAATTATGGATCAAGAAGGATAACTCTAATTTGTAAAATACAAGTACATGTAATACAGCCAAGTTTGCTAGAGCTTTGGGCTGAAAAATATAAATTTATTAATATCCCAACTTTCCTTCCAGTATTTAATGTGAACATAAATGCGACATATAGAATGAAAATGCATAATATATATATTAAATAAAAATTTCATTTCTTTAATGATGATATCCCAATTTAAATTGTATTTTATTTTCTGTCTGTTGATTTACATGAATTATTGCATTGATAATAATAACAGTAATGCATCACAGATAATTCATTTGTTATAACAAAGTAATAAATTACTAATCTGGCATAACAAATCATGAAATAAGTATAACAAATTGTAATTTCAAATAATTAAAGAACTTATTATTATATCAAATTAGTCACTCGTTATACTAAATTATTAATCTTTTTTAACAATTTGCTAATCTGTTTAAAGATGTTTCTTACTTGTTATAACAATTAACTTATTCGTATATAACATATCAGTTATTTGTTATATATAACAAATGGATTATTAGCTTTCAAAAAATTATAATTTGTTATTTAAGGAAGGAAGCTTATTTCAACTTTTGTTATACGATATAACATATCTTGGGGAAGTTTTCGCGAAGCGGTTTATAAAAAAGCGTAAACTGCCCCAAGTTATGTTCTATCGTATAACATAAGTTGAAATAAGCTTCATTCCTTATAATTTAATTTCAATGTAGACAATGAGACAATTTTTCCATTTTTCCTTCGGAAAAACGGCTTCAAATATTATTTTTAAAGTTAACGTCAAGCGGAGTAACACGTTTTTGACCTAACTCATTGTGACGTAGGCCAGTTATGTTATACAAAATGGATAAAACCGTTTAACCAATCAAATGACGTGTTACAACTAAAATTAAATTATATCAAATTAAACTTAAAAGTTAAAAAGCCAAAATAAAAATGGTTGAGATAAAATTAGACTACAGGAATATCATTCACTTCCCCCGGCCTGAATATTCTGCCCCTGACTGCACTCTTCGTTTAACAAATAGATGTAAAATTTGTAGTATTTTTTTTCTTTTTACACATACAAATTTATTTTTACGTGTTAACACAAAGGTTTAAATAAAAAAAAACCTTTCTAATAAATTCCAATTATGAAGGATCATTGAGGGAAGAAACCAATTTACATTTAAAAAATTGGGAAAAAAAATGTACTGTAGCCTTGGTTTGTGTGTGTTATATTACCGAAAAAGATGACTCATCACCCGTCTGGCGTGTTTATGTATAAACGATTCCATATCTAACCAGAAGTCTCTGTCGAGACTGTAGCTCTACTGGTTTGATCGAAAATGGAAAAAAGAGGTTGAGGGGTATTTTTACCTCTGACATTTTTTAGATAAAATTTTCTTTCAATTGTCAGTTCCCTATGCAAATCAGTGGTCAATGGATCATATGCCAATACAAGTACCTTGAAGTAGTCATTAATGATTGAGTTGTCAGTCTGCCTTTTGTACAAGATGAAATGATTCTACAGTCATTGTGATAACCCCCATGAACCCACTAAGTACACAGCCAATTTCACACCTCCTAACCTCATTAGCATACAGTACAGGCAACGCGGATCCCGTATTAGACCGCGTCCCCTCCGCGGTGTATTAATCCTTTCCGCGTTACACCGTCGCGGGTTTTGATCGCGGTGCTACCTGAGACCGTGTTTACACCGCGGCGGGGCCCGCTACCGTTATTCTTCAGCTTAGATGTTCTTACCTGTAAAATATTGTCGATTTTTAATCGTGTCGAAATGGGGGGGGGGGGATTACGACCACATTAATATTAATAGATTTATACCATTACATGGAATCTTTAAAAATTCATTTTTAAGTTTTATCAAATTGTTTAATAAAAAACATCTCTCTCTCTCTTTTTTTTTTTTTTTACCAATGGTCACTCAAAATTAATTAATTCTCAAAAACGTCTGTTAACAGTAATACATGTACAATATAGGATGAAATAAAGTCGAATAATATATCGAATATATTAACTTAAAGTTTATTTTCAAAATCAATAATGCCACCCCAAATGATCTTCAAATTGCTAAAAAGGTATAATTAAAATTTAAAGAATGCCGTGATATCGCTTCTCTTTATATGCACTGTAATCCGGTGTTCACAATTAGCCCGTGCAGTTGCAGTTACATGTAGCTCTGTGTTTATTTATCTGCGAGATTATATCAGTCATTTGGTTTCATTTAGAAAAGTACCGTTACTTCTGTATACATGTCTGTAATACATAATAGCATGAAAAACGATGATAGATAGTGATACATAATTACAATTAAATTTTAACAAAACACGCCTAAGTGTAGGAATATCGTTGCTCCATTATTATGCGCTACATTGTAAGACTATGAACTAAATATCGACGATTTTTTTTTTTTTGGGGGGGGGGGGTTCTTGTTAATAAAATAATCACAGGTATTTCTATTCAGAATATCAATAATATCATAGCTAGTATTTGAATGTATTTCTATTTTCTGCTCTTTTCGAAAATTACTAAAATCATGTTTATGAACATAAACAAATTTCAGATTTCTCCGGTTCAAATAAAACACAAACACAAATATGGGCCCTTAAAATATTTGAACACACAACACAGAAATTAACTTATTTTAATCAGCAAGTTGCCATGCTTCAAGTTTTCAGATGTCTGTGTAACCGTTCGGTTTTCCTCAGGTAAGTTTGGTGTGGAGTGGAGCTTACTCAAAGCGGATGAGAAGCCCCGAGGGAACGACGCTGTCTAGTGTACATACTACCTATATACACAGGATGTTACCTGAGTGTATTACCTGTATGCGTTTTCCTAAGACATTGTAAAACGAAGCCGTTTTTTTTTTTTCATGTGTAACTCATGAATTGAAATGCATGAAATAAAGAATGTTTTTGTTGCAGACAGAATCCTTTTTAAATTTTTTGTTTCAAATAAATATTTTCAATAATTCGACAATTTTAATATACTGTATTTTTCTTAATCAAATTTTATGACAAAAATACATTTTATTTTACCACCAAAATCTGTCGTTGTAATCTGGCGACAAAAAGGGAAGTAATTCAAATTACATGTCATTTACATATGCTAAACGAAAGAAGAAAGTGGATCATTATAAAACAAGTCTCGATAAATAACAATAAAACTTAGACAAATTCGACAAATGGTCAATAAACTGATAAATCAGCGGTAGTTTTATTCGCTAGACTTAAGAAATTGATATACTGATCAAAAAGGAGGAAAAACGATCATGCACATGCCTTAATATTGTGATATTTTTCTTCTCTCTCTCTCTCTCTCTCTTTCAATCTTCTAACTGGTACAGATATAAACAGACACGAAATAACATAGTAATGGATCATTATTTGATTTGATTAATATCAAATACTTCATGTTTACATTTGTTTGCAGTTTTAATAGTTTCAACTGTTCATATATCAGTCATGCAGCTTTCACTAGAGCCTACTGATCTAAATATGATTGTTACTTTTCTAATTTAATATCATAGAATTTATGATCAGATGATGTCAATGCAGTTCTCACATACTTGTGTATATATATCAGGTATGAAAATTCACATATGCAGTTGTCGCCCACGTGGCGCAGTGATTTATTAGAGCGTCTGCTCTAGAGTCGGGAAGTAAGGAGTTAATCCTTACGTTGCAAGTTCGAATCCCACTGTGGGACGTGCATGGAGACCGGTCCTTCGGATGAGACCCTATAAACTGAGGCCCCTTGTCGCTGTAGGTGCCGGCACTAAAAAGATCTTCCCTGCTCAAAGGCCCTCAAGATCAGTGCCAAGCAGAGGACAAAATTTGCAGCTCTCCACCGGCAAGTGGTGGCATCTCCATATGAGTGAAAAATTCTTGAGAGGGACATATTATAAACAACATACAATCAATCAATCACATAAGCAGTATATGAAAATTTTTGAATATTTCTAATTGGATACCACTATTTTCCCTTATAAAATATTGCCCATCTTAAAGTAGGGTAGCTATCGAAATAGTATAAATATTATAAAACTAGATGTACTGTGCATGAACAATGAGCTCTGACACTAAATGATACCCACCGCTTTTCATATGAATATAATGATTGTCCATGTTTTGCTATGGGTATAACCCCAAATATGTGGCGGATCAAAAAGTAAAATATAAGATGCACAATTGCAATATGTAATACAGATTCACTCAAATATCACTCAGCGGTATGAGAGGAATTAGCGGATAATAGATGGGTACATCAATTTAGCATAACAGACAGACAGACGTACCGATTACTTAATATACCCTCTCGCTTTTCAAGCGGGGGTATTATAAATTACATGCATGCATTAATCTGTGTAATGAAAAGATATTGCTTAAGCTAATTTACACTGATGTTTTGCATTTTTGTTTGTAAGAATACATGTATTTAATTTACATATTGTTTAATTTTTTCAATGTGTTAAATGAAAAGTAATTTTCTTTAATGTTTGTCTATTGCAGGTTAGAGTATATTTTAAACAGCCATCTCCAAGTATGACAAAAATAATACAATTGACCCTATAAGGTAATAAACAAAGTAACAAACATTATTGAATTTAGAAAATGTATATAATGAAGCACAAATGTGAAATCATTCTAGGTCAAGGCTAGAAAAAGTTTTCTTTCACTGTTCACTTAGACTTTTTACTGGTCAGCTCATCATATATCACTATACCACTAGGCTACTAGATTTTAATAAAAAGTGACTGACCCAAATCCATAATAAAAATAATAATCATGATAAATGAAATAGTTATATTTTGTTTATTTAATGTGATACACAGTTGGACAAATAATTAATCTTAACAAAACAGGATTCTGAAATGACATAACTTTGAAACAAGCCTGTCAAGTTACTAGCCCAACTATACTTGCATTTTGTTATACATAGACCTGACCCAAAAGACAGATGCCCCCTACCATGTACAAGCCTAGATAAAAAATAAATCACTGACCCCATTCAAAA
>NW_026926234.1:0-27217 GCF_032062105.1 Saccostrea cuccullata | reverse complement strand
AAATCCCACACACAAAAAAAAAATGGCGTCGTCCGGTGAGGACGCTCACGATTCGCCTCCGAGTGATATTCTTGAACTACAGAACTGTGGAGCCACCCTCCTTCCTGTAAGTAGTCAAAATCCAGAGTTTAGCTGTGTATTGTCAGAAAATCAGATTGAACCCAATTTCAATTTTGCATATTGTCCTCAAAACTCTGATCTTGTGAATGCAGTAACTAGTGGCTTATGTGGCAGTATGAGTGATACTCACGCCACCGTGGAATCTACAATAACGACTTGCCAAAAAGACTTTGCATCTTTTGATCTCCAACTTCAAAATCTTCCCAGGGACTTATATGTTCAAAAACTTCTTGAGATCACATCGAACAGCGAACAGCTTATTATAGAATACAGATATGCACTTCTTGTGAAAGCAAAAAATACCAAGGGGTGCCCAACAGGTAAACTTATCACCAGAAAAACAACCAAAAGTAACACTAGTTCAACCAAGTATGCTAGAGATTGTTTGCCCTCTCTCATATGCTCTGTAATGGCGATAGCTCATACAGATCGTATGTGTTTGATAAATCTAAACAAGATCATCCTAGTGAACGACCGACGCAAGCGTTTATCGAACTACGATCGCTAACTCAATCGCTAATGCAGAGAGTGACTGAACTTCTTGAGCAAAAGCAGAGCTCCTCATATGTCAAGACCAAAGAGTCTCTCAAAAAGTCAGTCAATCAGTTGAAATCAGAAAATGAAGCGCTTTCCAGCATAGCCGACAAAATACAATCAGATTTTGTCTCACATGCAACTGGATGTGAAATATACCAAAAATACCAAAGCACATTTGAAAAAAACTCGACGGTCTCTATTTTATTGAATATCAAGCTGTGAACAAGAAAATGAACGAAGAAATATCAAGAGTATCCAAAGCCTGTGTATATTTACAAAAACAAATTTCTAACACAAAAACACAAAAATGATATGCTTCAGCTATTTCCCCAAAAATAAAGGTCAAGGGTTAGGGTTAGGGTTAGTAAAGTCAGACAGACAGACATACAGCGGACGGACACGACAAAACGTCCTTTCCGAGGGCATAAACAAATCAGAAATGTATCAAATTATGAAACAATTAAAAGACAACATGTGTTTGATAAAAACTCAAGCCCCTGTGTAGCAGCTTATAGCAAGCTTTTATTCTCTCAATTGCAAGTCAAACTCCAACTAAACATTAAAACATTAGCCTTGCTTATATCTTTTGATTTAGTGGACCCATAACTTTCGTATTACACATGTGTATTTCTTGTGACAAAACCGTTCTTTATGTACCACCAAATTTGACTTTTTGAAAATTGACGTTTTTACCCAAAAATTTTAATCTTTTATTTTTGCCATTCTTTTGAACAGTAGATACAAGGACATTTATTTTTTACATAATTATTTGTCGTTGAAAGATGTTTTATTGGATATTAACAAACTTGACTGTTTGACCTTAACCTAGTAGATTTTCGTACTTTTGAAAAAACTTTAACCTTGGCCATAACTATTGAACGGTAAGGGATAGGGCTTTCATACTTCATACATGTATTCCTTGTGAAAAGATTCTTTGTTGAATACCAAGAATTTTGACTCTTTGAAATTGACCTTTGAGTTTAAACCACTTCTCAAAAGCAAAAAAGCAAACCTGACCACAACTCTTAAAGTATTAGGGCTAGTACTTTCATACTTTTCAACCGGTCACGGTAGCCTAGTGGTAGAGCGTTCGCTTCGTGATCGGGGGGCCCGGGTTCGATTTTCGTTCTCAGCGCCGCGTCATACCTAAGACGTAAACAAAGGTAGTGACTGTTCTTTCGCCAAGCTCTCGACACTAGAAGTGAAAGTCACGGGTCTTTCGGATAAGACTTTAAAAACGTAGGTGCCGTGTCACGGTAGGCGCTATGAATTGCAAGGGCTAGGGCTGCCATATTACATAAATATTTTATGTGGCAAGACCTTTTATTTGATACCAGTTACCTTGAATTTTTTACCATGACCTTTGAGATTGTTGTACTTATTGAAAAAAAAATAACATTGACCCTCTTCGTATTTCACAATTATTTTTCAAGTGAGCATACCCTACGTTTGGTACCAATTAATTAAATTTGAATTTGAGAAAAGTTTGCTTTGTTGACATACGGGGGCATCAGGTTTCAGAAACACATCTTGTTTCATTAAATCTAATTTTAAAGAAATAAATGATATGAAATTGAAAATATAAAGCCTCTAATTGTTCGACAGCAACTAGTTTACTGATGATTCTTATAAACTTACTGGATCCTGTAAATATTTCATGAAGAATCCCAGCATAAACGATTTTCCCTCTCTAGCTGGACCTGCAATGGATATGATAACAGCCTTTTTGTCTTTCACGTCGTCAGCAAGGAAAATCTTTTTGATTTCTTCTACCATGTAATGAAACTTTGCATTACCCGATTTTGTTTGATCGTATTTTACAATCTGGACAGCTTTGCCTGTAAATGGTAAAGAAATTATCATCAAATAAGGATATGCCTGTTTAGAAAGATGCTTTCTTAAAAGAAGAAAGAACATTCAAACCAGGATAATAAATCAGTATTCAACTTTAAATCTTTTTATTATTAATTGTGAATATACAATTGATAAGAGTAAAAAAAATACTTTTTAACAAAATTTTATAGAATTCACATTACTGATTATGATGTAATAAATAAACTGACTGCATAAAAAGCAAGATTTTCAAGTTCGTGAACTATAAGTTATTTAATTGAATTGAATAGAATACGATGTTGGTAGACTAAACGGTAACATAGTTTGTTGTTTTATACAGATGGTTTTTTTTATAATAAATGTAATATTTTAAATCAATAACCCCTTCATGGTAAATTAAATTCATTATGTAAATTATTTCATTTTTAAACAGACTGTTTGCTCACAATTGGAACTTTTTGAATCTATTTTCCAAAAAATAAATACTTTTGTGGTGCAAAGCGTTTTAAGGTGAATTAGATTAATTGATTGTATATTGTTTAACGTCCCTATTGAGAATTTTTCACTCATATGGAGACGTCAGGAGAATTAGATGATAACTTTAGTATTTATCAACAAAATTTCTAAATTTTTAAAATGAAGTCAGAATTAAAATGGCAAAACCACTCTCCTAAACGAGAGAAAAGTGGTTTCGTGGTGTAGTGGTATGTCTCTCACTTTAAATGTAATAGGCATCGGATTTGAAACCTCGAGGATCCTTTTTTGGGGGGGTGGGGGGTGAAAGACTTTTTTTTTAATAAATGACAATTTAAAGCATATGAAATGAAAAAAAAATTATGACATCTGGCTTCACAAGAATCCTTTCAAACAAAGATACATTGCAGGTTCCAGTAAATGTTCAACCAAGCCTCTTTCGTTACTTCTCACTAAAATATTGACAGTAGTGAAGGAAAAACTTCAAGAGTACTGTACAACTATATATTCAAGAAGTGGTGTAAATCAGATGTGGATACTTAAAAATTCTAAAGAACTTTTGGACAATTTGAAATCACAAGACTTTACAAAAATCAACAGCATTAAAACTTACGACTTTTCAACTTTATACACAACAATTCCGCACGACAAATTAAAATCCAGGCTTTTTGATATCATTGACAGCTGCTTCTTCAACAAAAATGGAACTCGTAAGTTTACTTACCTCGTCATTGGTCATTTGAAAATTTATTTTGTTAAAATAGATGCTGATTGCACACACAAGTACTCTGAAGTTGACATCAAAAAGATGCTTTCGTTTCTGATTAACAATATCTATGTGGTTTTTGGAGACCAGGTATTCCAACAATCTATTTGAATTCCCATGGGTACAAATTGCGCTCCATTATTAGCAGACTTATTTTTATATTCATATGAAGCAGAATTTATGCAAAATCTTTTGAGTGAAAAGAAAAAAAACACTTGCTGTGGCCTTCAACTCGACATTTAGATATATCGACGACGTATTGTCAATTAATAATGATAATTTCCATTCCTACGTCGACACGATATATCCTGGTGAGCTTGAGATAAAAGATACCACAGAGTCCGACACTTCTGCTTCATACTTGGATATTTTACTTGAAAAAGACACAAATGGTAATCTAACAACCAAGCTATATGATAAACATATTGACTTTAACTTTTCTATCGTCAACTTCCCTTACTTATGCAGCAATATACCTTCATCACCTGCATACGGAGTATTTATATCTGAGTTGATTCGATACGCAAGAGCATGCTCTACGTATAAACAATTTCTTAAAGACGTACAACACACTGGGGGAGATAACTTTTGCGATTTCAATTGAACGTTTGACGTGACGTCAAATTTAACGTCAAAAATAAAGCGTCAAAACGACGAGTAAAACGATCCTGATGTATAACAATCATGAAAGAAAATTAGGATATGGGACTATCACTTAGCTGTGATTGTGCGTACAATACTCAATCAATAAGTATTTTTTTTTAATTAACCCGATTAAACTCCGTAAAAAGCAAGACATAAAATACCATCCCTTACTGTTTATTTCATTTCATATACAATAAATTGTTTGTTTTTTTCAAAGCGCAGCATTTTTTTTATATTCTGAAAATTTTATTCTGCATTGCCGAAATTCTCATTATGTACAATTGGCTATATAACATACCGATTAATGATCTTCAATACAATTTGTGCATACACGATATAAATACATGGATTGTTTTTCTTTTTGAATTTGCCTAAATAAAACAAGAATAAATAACCAAAAAACTTTTTTACAATGAAGATCGATGCTGTTCTCAGACCCTTACTGATCAACAAAGATCAAAGAGGAACAACTCTGAAAATTTAGGAGATGTTTATTTTCCTCCCTTTATTCACGGTTTTCCACAGAATCAGATACATTTACAGCAAGATCTGATAATTCCGACAATCGAATACTATAGACCTCATATATACACAATGTAAGTATAGAATTGAAAAGAATTGTTCACTTGTACTGAAATTATCTGCATTTATGAATATCCTCTTGCAACAAATTGTAACTTTGACTTTCTGTCAACAATGTCGGTTCGCATTTCCTCGAATCAAAACAAAACGTAGCCTAGATCTATAAGATTTTAAAAAATAACAATGTGCGATTTGATAAATTGAAATCGATGAAGAGTTTAATGTTTGATATTTTGAAGTTAATGTGGACAAATACGGAATTTTCATTTTAACTTTAGAAGCGACGACATTGAAAGAAATGCGTACAATATATCATGAGGGGTGTATGTACATCTAATGCAAATGTTGTGTATCCCCACGCGGTCACATGCTGTCTCGTTTGAATTAATGACATGAAAGAAACTACAATTATTTCATTTATATCACAGAAGAGTTGAACATACACTATTTTTTAATGAATAAAATTAAAGAAATAAAATTAAAAATCAAACATATTCAAGTTCAACAAAACTTGAATTCGTATCCAGGTTTCATGTGATTGGAATGCATAACGCATACGTATATGGACTAAACACTAAAATCTTTTAGTAATTTTTTCCTCATACATATAAAAAGAGTAGTCAATATTTATTCTGCATTCATGAATTTTTAAAAAACTAATGCATACCGCCGGGATTCTTGACGAAATATACCAGTATATTTGCACTGTAAACGACGTTTCGTCAAACGCTAATGGTCTGCGACGCAAAAAAGGAAGGGGTGGGGATGATAGGGGTATTCAAAAATTGCCTTAAAATCTACATTTAAGTATGCTTTACAAATGAGAACTATTAAATTTGTAAGATAATATATTTTTCAAGCAAAAGCAATATTCCAATTCAATTTTTTTAGTGTGTATATATTTGTAGATTCATATAACAAAGTGATCGACCCCCGTCTAAAAGACGCGCGGGAACGCGATTTATTAAGAAAGGGGTGGGGATTTTCCGCTATTAAATTAAAACTGGTCGTTCAAAAATTATACAAAAAATTATGAAGATTATTTTTACTACCAGCTACCTAAAGAAAGTTTTTTACCAAAATTAATCGACAGGTTTTTTCACAAAAATTACATTGTGGAAACATTTATTTACGAGATGGACAATGATACTATCCAACACGTGGATTTTTTTTTACTAGCTCAGGATCGACTTGGTAGGAATACAACGGTTTTTTCAAACAATATGTTTTATATAAAAACGTACTTAATCACATACCACTTCAAAAATAAGTTGATTTTAGTCAATACATTTTGAATTAAGTATTGTATGATTTTAATTGATGTGCAACAAGATTTATTTGTGCCATATACCTTTTAGCAGCTGATTATGCTCTAAGCCTCAGACCGTCAGAAGGACGTTGCGCAAGAAGCGCGGTAAAATTGATTGAACCTCCATGATAAATTTCGTTATAAAAAAATAATGAGTCGACAGAAAATTCAAAAAAAAAATCAGATGATAATATGATTGCTACACTTTAATATTAGGTTAAATTTTTAAAAATTAAACGACACGTTTTTTAAATAAAAAATTCTAAACTTGAAAAATAGGCGATTTTAACGTCCATTTTTAGGGACACATTTTTCATTCAACCCCTCAAAAAATTATTCAATCTTAATCTAAATGTGTGAAGACTCTCAGATTATGAAATTTAATGTTCCAACAATGATTTTACAAAAGAAGACATTTGTATCACATTATTTTTAGCAAATAAACATTGTTTTATTTCTCTCTTCTTGCAATATTTTGCCACTTCTTTTCTTGCCAAGGGGGGTAACTTTTGGAGCTTGCTGACCAAATACTACTCGAACGATTTCCTCAAAAATTCATAAACAATTGGCATATATAGTCTTTAATAACATATTAAAAAATTAAGAAAATTAAACGACAGGAAAATTTTTGAGGTAGGTGTGTTGTACATCCTTAAACGAGGTAAATTATTGACAAGCAAGTTGATGAAACAAGAATATCAACAGTCTCGTTTAAAGTCATCATTTCGTAAATTCTATGGTCGATACAATGACCTTGTCAGCAAATACAATTTATCATTGAATGAAATGCTGATTTTTTTCCGTTATTTCCTGATTATGACAACGAGCGCACGGCGGGTGTGACCTGTCGGCAGGGGATGCTCACTCCTCCATGGCACCTGATCCAACCTCTGATGTTTCGGAGGTCCGTGTTTGCTCTGCTCTTGTTTTGTATATTTGTTTAATGGACGTTGAGATTGAATACTGTTCGTTATTTCCATATCCTTCTTGCATAAAGTTATAAACATTCATTAGAATGTGATAATTATTCTATATAAAAGTCTTATATATACATTATAAAGAATTTGCAATCACAACGTTATATTAATTCATATAGGCATATTCTATTTCCTTCAATACACGTGTATACATTTAATAATTTAACTGCACAAACATGTTACAAAAAGGAGCTTTCATAATTTTCACCTACATTGTACATTAGGCAGAACCGTGCACAATACACAAAATATAATCATGGGTACTATAATCAATAGCCAAAAGAAAAAAAAATCTGGGATATTTGTTAACCAGAAATCTTTAACTTAGGAAATTTTAACAGATTTCAATTAATAGTCACCCTGTTAAAGCTTGCATATATACCGCTTGATTTGGGGAAATTCCGATTAGGTTTGGGGTTAATTATTTTGAAATGTAATTAGTTACTTTCAAATACATTGATAATTTTGTCAATTACTTGTAAATACAAATACATTTATTTTTATGCCCCCGTAAACAAAGTTTCAGGGGTATATAGTTTTTTCCGTGTCTCGCTGTCTCTCTGTCTGTCTAGCTGTCTCTCTATTTGTCTGTTTGTTCGCAAAAAACTTTATCTTGCTCATAACTTTTGATTTAGTGGAGCTATGACTTTTATATATCACTTGTGTTTTCCTTGTGACAAGACCGTTCTTTGGGTATACCACCAAATTTAACCTTTTGACCTTGACGTTAGAGCCTGACCCACTTTTAAACAAAACTTCCAAACTTTTACTTTTGCCATATCTTTTGAATAGTAGATACCAGGACATGTATACTTCAAATATGAATTGTGTCTTAATATAGACCTTTCGTTGGATACCAATCACATGTACCATAAATTTCTGACCTTTAAGATCTCTGTACTTTTGAATAAACTAAAACCTAAGTCATAACGTTTGAACGGTAAAACATTGGGCTTTCATACTTCCACATGTACTCTTTGAGAAAAGATCCTTCATTTTATATCAAAAACTTTTTTTTACCATTTGTCCTTGGGAGTTTCACCGATTTAAAAAAAAATCTTGACTTTTGTTTAGCTAGTGTTTTCATGCTTTACATATTTAATTCTTGTGACAAGACCTTTCATTTGATAGCAAGACATTTGATCCTTTGAACCTGGCTTGGAGTTTGACACTTGTAAAAAATATGACCTTGGTCATAAGTATTAAACGGTTAGGACTAAGGCTTCTATACTTACATACTGTAAAACGAATGAAAAATGGTGCATACATGTATAAGCGCAAACGCAGGTGGGATTGCATTATCGCAAATAAATGGTCGTGCTTTCGCTTGTCATTAAAATATATAAATACGCGTATGCTATTGCTTTTTATTAATCCCCACCCATTTATTTGACTTTTTGGTTAGTCAAGCATGGAACACAATAACACTCCCGTATATACGAGGGTCGTTCAATAAATAATGCAACATGTCATCTAAAAGTAAGAAAAGTACGTAATACATATTCTTAATAGTTTCAATCCCTAAAGGCATTCCCTGTTACCAGTTACATGTGTCTCAAGTCTCTGAATCTATGAACAGAAATCCTCAGCATACTCATCTGTAGGGGTGCCCCAAAGACACTGAGGAATATCATTTCACAAGACATATCTAACATTATACAATCTTCCTTTGATTGTTTTCATGTGTTTTGGGGACAAAAAGATCTCACAGTGGCTGCGATTAAACTAATATGGGTTATTGAAAAGTCATGTATACTTTCTTTTCTTCAAAATTTTATTTTTTCTCTAAGGGTATATCCAGCTACGTTGTTAAGCACAGGAAAAATACCATGGTCACCGAATTTTGGACTTTCTTTGCAAAAAATCTATTCAACTTTCCTTTATGCGATTTAAAGATAAAACTTACTATTGCTTGTACTTTATTTGGATGCATGTTCATGTTTTGATTGACCTATTTAAATACATGAAACTAATAAAACATGTTAGCAGCCTTTACTTCTCTTTATCCTAATTAAATGACACCCTTTTCCTGGAATCCTCGTTATTTATCATTAATTATTTTACGACTATAATAATAGCATCAATGTTTCGCCATACATTAAGAAAGTTTATCAATCCTTCAATTTTGTTTAAAAATATTTTTTTAAGTAAACGGTGTGCACATTTAACGAATGTTCTCTTTTTGAAATTTGTGAGAAAATATGACACCTGTCTGATTGAAATATTGTTTTATGTTGTTCCTTTATCCGAATTCTACAAAATGCTGTGACGATTTAATGTTAAGTATTTTTACAATATTTTTCCATGTAAATAAAGCATTTTCAAATTACATGTGGCACACAAAGTCGATATTTTGTGATGTCCCCACAAATTTCAATTAACAATATTGACTGTTATATTTGAACCCTTGTTTTTTTCTTCCGAATCATTGAATCCATATGAAAAGTATACATCCTTAAAGATTATTTTGTCCACTTAAAAAAATTTTATCTTAAATATGAGGTTTGCTGCGATTTATGTAAAAAGCGCATTTTTCAAATACGCACAGATTGTCATCTTCTTGGCGGAGATCATTTATAAACAGTTTTCAGCTCAGTGTAGTGACCATGCTTACTTTAAAAAAGAATTTCTTTGCGGTA
The DNA here is from genome assembly GCF_032062105.1 of Saccostrea cuccullata. Classification (NCBI taxonomy): domain Eukaryota; kingdom Metazoa; phylum Mollusca; class Bivalvia; order Ostreida; family Ostreidae; genus Saccostrea; species Saccostrea cuccullata. The sequence continues at coordinate 17,335 of NW_026926234.1, read as the reverse complement.
ACACCATAAAAATTCGTGGGGTTTTCTGTGTTCAGTAGATATTAAATGGAACTTTTCAAATATCAAAAAATAAAATCAAATGCTTCATCATTTATTATGATATACTGAGTATTGCATTACTTATTGAACGACCCTCGTAAGTAAACTGTCGTCAATTTTATTGTGGTGTTGAAATCACATGGACGTGACACAATTTCAATTTCAATTCAGTTTTTTTCTTAAACAAGAGGCCCATGGGCGACATCGCTCACCTGAGCACTGTGGTATGAAAAAGTAGAAATTGGTTTATTATTAAAAGGTTTTAATCCTATTACCAATTCTTGAGAAGATGATTTTTAAAGTACTTTCTTATATATTTCTATGTAAAACTATGGTCGACCATTGTGGTTTCGCCCTACCCCCAGGGGGTCGTGATTTGAACAAAATTAAATCTAAACAACCTGAGGATGCTTTCATATAAATAAGATCAATTACAGCTTTGCTATTCTTGAGAAGAAGATTTTAAAAGAATTTTCCTATATATTTCTATGTAAAATTTTGGCCGGCCATTGTGGCTTCGCCCTACCCCCGGGGGTCATGATTTGATCCTACTTGAATCTACACTACCTGAGGGTGCTTCCATATAAATATGATCAATTATGGCTTTCCTATTCTTGAGAAGAAGATTTTAAAAGAATTTTCCTATATATTTCTATGTAAAACTTTGGCCGGCCATTGTGGCTTCGCCCTACCCCCGGGGGTCATGATTTAATCCTACTTGAATCTACACTACCTGAGAGTGCTTCCATATAAATATGATCAATTATGGCTTTGCTATCCTTGAGAAGAGGATTTTTAAAAAAAAAAATAGTCCTTTATATTTCTATGTCAAACTTAAGTCGTCCATTGTGGCCCGCCCTACCCCCGGTGGTTATGATTTGAACAAGCTCGAATCAACACTACCTGATGATGCATTCCAATAAATGTCATCCTTTCTGGCAAAGGGGTTCTAATAAAGAAGATTTTTAAAACATTTTGAATGAGAGCATGGCCCTTCCTTTGAACAAACTTGAACCCCCTTCACCCAAGGATGCTTTGTGGCAAGTTTGGTTGAAATTGGCCCAGCAGTTCTTGAGAAGAAGTCAGATAGGTATGATAGCATCATTAAAATTTTAAAGATAAAACATTCTTAGCGCCTTTAAAAGTTTACAGACGGACAGACAGACAGACAGACGGACAAAATGTGATCAAAAAAGCTCACTTGAGCTTTCAGCTCAGGTGAGCTAATAAAAGAAAAAAAGTTGTGTTTTTATGTATTTTAGTCATATCAATACAATGCCTGCATTGAAAGAATGTTACTTGATGACGGTTATCATAATCAGGTACTGTCTGCAAGCCTGCAAGCCCAATCGCCGTGTTTAAGTGCATTGTTAACCCCGAGGCGATAGATAATAATAACTATAATAAAAATAATAACTAGAGCGAAGCTCGTTGCGAAGCAACGAGTAGTTCTTCCGTCCTGTTTTACCAGAACTTCCATTTTTTACAAAAATGAGTAAAAACGCATTTAGAAATAAGGATATGGAAATAACGAACAGTATTCAATCTCAACGTCCATTAAACAATATACAAAATAAGAGCAGAGCAAATACGGACCTCCGAAACATCAGAGGTGGGATCTGGTGCCATGGAGGAGTGAGCATCCCCTGCTGACCAGTCACACCCGCCGTGTGCTCATTGTCATAATCAGGAAATAACGGAAAAAAAAATCCGTAGTCAATTCAGTGTATAAATAATGGACTAACAATTGGTATGAAAAACGTCAGTCAGCATTTCATTCAATGATAAATTGTATTTGCTGACAAGGTCATTGTATCGACCATAGAATTTACGAAATGATGACTTTAAACGAAACTGTTGATATTCTTGTTTCATCAACTTGCTTGTCAATAATTTACCTCGTTTAAGAAATTGTTCATACGTAAATGATTGTCTAAATCCTTTAAATCTATGTTAAATAATGCAAAAATGAGCCAGTTTTCGTTACTTTCAGTTTGACCGGAAGTGACACCGACGCACGGAAAATTTATTTTTATGCCCCCACTGACAGATGTTACCCAAAAACAAAGTGACGTTGCCAGACGTATTTTGACGATTCTAATATATTAAGCTTGACATTTTGAACACTTTTGCTTCTTTGACGCATTACAAATTATCAATACGTTTTGAAATATAAAGGAGAAACATTCGGCCGATTTAGATCCCTTATTTTAGGGGACAGCCCCTTTTCTGAGATATCTTCTGATATCAAAAAGATATGAAGAAAGGGTGCAAGAAATTTTGAATTCAAATTCGTTATAGGTCTATTTTGGGGCAATAGCGAGCGCAGACGTTCGTCATTTCCAGTAAATCTGATATACCTGATGCACCTCTCCAAACATTGCTCTACCAATGCCTCAAAGTTTGAAGTTTCTATCAAGAGCCGTTTTTTTGGGGAAAGTGTGGACAAAATGACCCTTAAAAATCAGAAAATCGACGATATGTCTAGACCGGAAGTGATGTCATCAAAACGGAAAAAACCGCATAAGGTTCAAGTAATGTTCCATATGTCTTGAAAGTTTCATTAGATTTTGTTGAGCCATTTTTGAGAAATCGCGTGCACAAAATCAATAAGGAAAAAAAAATAATAACAAGAGCAATGCTCGATGCAAAGCAACGGATGGGTCTTCCTTCTTAGCGATAAGCAAAAAGTAAAATGTTTCAATTGTCAACTTTGCTACCATTCTTTATTTCTTTGACTCAAGTAGCAAAAACCCTTTCTTAAAGTCTGAATGAATCTGAAGTGAGCTCAAGGATAAATAATCCAATGGTAATCTCTCCAACAGCATTGAAACTGTACCTACAAAACTTATACTCCCTCATATTCTGTCTTTCATTTGTAGACAAATATTGTTCTATTGATATAGCTTAGTTCAATTTTATTTTGAATTAGATTTGTATACATATATCATCTTTGATGCAATCATGTTAGTGAATTGTGCCTGCTACAGAAATATCCGTGTTTTAAATATACATCAACAGCTTAAAAATTGCTTTAAAACATTTACACAGTATATTTAGATAGTGAGTAATACCAATATGTAACTAATGAACTATTTCTATTTTTTTGTTAAGCAGTAAGAAGACCAATACTTTTACAAGAATAGAAAAAGGAATGTGTTGTGTATGTTTCTAATCTGCAGACCTCTACTGGCAAAGGGTGGTATCTCAACAAGAGTAAAGTAAAGTTCTCTAAACAGGACATTCAACAGAGATCTTTTGAAAGCACTTCATATGAACAAATTTTATTTTCCTGCACTAAAGAATGCTTTGTGCCAAGTTTAACTTAAATTGTCCTGTGGTTCTTAAAAGAAAATGAAATTCTGCGGAATTTAATACAAAGATAATGGGTGACTTTTAATTAAAAAATAATTGCTACAGCTTGAGCTCATATGAGATAAACTGTATACAGATTAAGTGCTTTGATGACATTGAAATGTGATTGGACATCTCTTTTATCTTATGTTTGAAACAACATGTACATGTCCTTAGTGCTGACAAATGCACATATGTTAATGCTTTGGATGTTTCTGCCAAAATAGTAACTTTCCTTCATCTATACTTTAAAAATACACATATCAGATTTTAAATATTGCCACTGAAGACAGACCTTTATCATCTTAACCATAAGCATTGGTATGTCTTCCTTTGGAAAAAGAAGACCTCATTACAGATGTAAACATGCAAGATTTGACACATATTTAAAAAGAGCATTTATTCCAAACTAAACATAAATTCTGCAACAAAATCTATTTTTCTTCAAAAACTGAAAGCAATTGATTTGTTCATATTTGTAGATTTATGTCTATTTCTCAAATCAAAATTCAGATATGATATATTCAAAGTCATTTTCTTAAACTGAGACTGTTTCACATGACTGTTTCAATTTCATTTTGCTGTTTATACATTGTCATCTGATCTCCCAAAAGATGCTCTTCTGGCAAATCATGATCATGCTTGGCATCAAATTTCAGATGACACCTATCAAAAAAAAAATTGAAACTTTTATGATAAAACATCAAACTGAGTTCAAAGGTACTGCCACATTTTCTGCATGTGTATTATTTGTAAAACTACTATATAATTATTTATGAATATATGTTTACAGGCAGTCATTTGAGGATGTTATGAAATAAAATATTAGTTTTTCATGATTTCAAATAATGGAAATGTACATTACTTGTTAATGTCAAAATTCATTACTATTAAGAATGGTCATGGTTAACAGTTGTTTAAACCGACTAATCAGTCAGAAAGAAAGTACATGTATCCGGTTATGATTTTTTATGTGTCAAGATAAGGCCATTTGTAAAGGTGTTACATGTACAGCACATTACGAACAGTGCGCTAATGAAGTGACAAAACATGGTATCGCATAAGGAACGATGAGCTAGCACAAAGTAATAATGCGGCTCTAGCTCATTTATGACACCATGCTACTGTGTTTATGACAACATGCTAGCCGGTTTAAGACACTTACACGCTAGTGTGAAGTAACAAAAGGGCCATGGGCCTTATACATTATGTAGGTCAACTTTTAAATTATAGAGTTTGGCTCAAGTTTTAAGGTAGATGTTATAGCATTCACAATTTTGAAAGAGGCTGGCAGTCTGGCACCATTGCTAATCATAGCTATGAACTTTGCAATTGCTTAGGTTGGTTACTTAAAGGGCCTGGGTGGCCGTTGCCTTTTTAGATTATCGTATAATCCCTATTAACCACCCCGGGCGCTTAGAAAATTTTGAAATTTTATTAAATGTCATTCTTATACTTCAAAAATTGTTAAGAACAACTAAAATAATGTCGAACTTTAATTTAAGTGAAGATAATCGGCCCAATTTATACGATATGATTCATTTTCCACTGAGAAATTGGATAATAGACAAGTTACATTTTCACTTTGTTCAAATTTTGGCAGACTTTTTGATTCAAAGATGATTTTAATCTCTGTACAGGGAGACCTTATTTTCTGATAATTGGAAAAAGACCTTAGGGGTGCTTATAGGGGCAGTAGCGTTTAATAGGGATTTTACGGTATTTCGATCTCCTTTAGAAGAAGAGCTCCATATAAAGATAAACAAAAATAATCAAATTTCAAAACAAATATGCATGATTTTTTTCTTTCTCAAATGATAGTTGACAGCTAGAGGTATATCATTTCAGTTATATCTGGTTCCTTACTACCCATGGGCTGGATAGGGGAACAAAAAATGCATCAACGTTAACTAATCAGTAATATTAAGCTACAATAAAAAGAAGTGCAACTACCATACATGAACCCCTGACCTTAAGTCCACACATTGCACACTCTTTGAAAAGGCACATTTGCTTATCATAAATGTTTGATTAATACAAAGGAGCAGATTCAAACATCGCATTTTCAGTATATAAGTAGAGCCCCCCCCCCCCCCCCGGTCCCATGGTATCCCTGACCTAGAGGCCTTGAAATTCACCATTCTAGTAGAAAAACCCTTGCACATCAAAACTATATAGATAATTCATCTGCTTATTACACAGGAGCAGAGAAGTAGAGAAGTAGATTTTGCAAAAAAAATAATGTATTTTCCCTATTATAACTATGTACTTATTTATTTTAATTGATACCCAGAAGCAAAGAAAGAAATTTTTCAAAGCATTAAAGCATTTTTACTGATAAAATCATAGAGCTCCGACCTAGGCTAACATCAGAACCCCTGACCCTGGAGTCATAAAATTCACAATTTTAAAAGAAGCACGCTTGTTAATCATAACTATGTAATTAGTTAGTTCATTTGATAACCAGGAACAGAAAAAAAAAGATTTTTTAAAAGAAATAATGCATTCTCACTATATAATCAATATAGCCCCACCCTAGCACTAGAACCCTGTTCCTGGGTCCATGGATTTCACAATTTTGTTAGAGGACTCAATGGTTCTTACATTCATGCTAACAGTTTGACTGTTTGATTTCCAGGAGTAAAGAAGAAGATTTTTAAAGATTGCACTAATTTTAGTGGTTTTGGCCCAACCCCTAAGGCCCCAGGGGGACAGGGACCATGAGATTCACAATTTTTGTTCCCCTTTACCCTAAGATGCTATATGCCAAAACTGGTTTAATTGGTGGCGTTCAGATTTTAGAACGCAGTTCGCAGTTCGCTAGTTCGCTATTCGCAATTAAATTTTGGGGGTGGGGTACTAGGGGCCAGATACCACTTCTATGAAAAAATGGTGATGGTACCATCTCTAGTTTCCGAGATATAATCTTCTAGTTTTTAGCCCTACTCATAATACTATACGAATAAACATCGGGCTGTGTGGGTCTGAAATTTTGGGGGTGGGGTACTAGGGGCCAGATACCACTTCTATGAAAAAATGGTGATGGTACCATCTCTTGTTTCCGACATATAATCTTCTAGTTTTTAGCCCTACTATATAATACTATACGAATAAGCATCGGGCTCGGGGACATCGAAGTCCCCTACCCTGGGGTCTGAAATTTTGGGGGTGGGGTACTAGGGGCCAGATACCACTTCTATGAAAAAATGGTGATGGTACCATCTCTTGTTTCCGACATATAATCTTCTAGTTTTTAGCCCAACTATATAATACTATACGAATAAACATCGGGCTCGGGGACATCGAAGTCCCCTACCCTGGGGTCTGAAATTTTGGGGGTGGGGTACTAGGGGCCAGATACCACTTCTATGAAAAAATGGTGATGGTACCATCTCTTGTTTCCGAGATATGGTCTTCTAGTTTTTAGCCCTACTATATAATACTATACGAATAAACATCGGGCTCGGGGACATCGAAGTCCCCTACCCTGGGGTCTGAAATTTTGGGGGTGGGGTACTAGGGGCCAGATACCACTTCTATGAAAAAATGGTGATGGTACCATCTCTTGTTTCCGAGATATGCACTTCTAGTTTTTAGCCCTACTATATAATACTATACAAATGAACATCGGGCTCGGGGACATCGAAGTCCCCTACCCTGGGGTCTGAAATTTTGGGGGTGGGGTACTAGGGGCCAGATACCACTTCTATGAAAAAATGGTGATGGTACCATCTCTTGTTTCCGAGATATGTTCTTCTAGTTTTTAGCCCTACTATATAATACTATACGAATAAACATCGGGCTCGGGGACATCGAAGTCCCCTACCCTGGGGTCTGAAATTTTGGGGGTGGGGTACTAGGGGCCAGATACCACTTTTATGAAAAAATGGTGATGGTACCATCTCTAGTTTCCGAGATATAATCTTCTAGTTTTTAGCCCTACTATATAATACTATACGAATAAACATCGGGCTCGGGGACATCGAAGTCCCCTACCCTGGGGTCTGAAATTTTGGGGGTGGGGTACTAGGGGCCAGATACCACTTCTATGAAAAAATGGTGATGATACCATCTCTAGTTTCTGAGATATAATCTTCTAGTTTTTAGCCCTACTCTATAATACTATACGAATAAACATCGGGCTCGGGGACATCGAAGTCCCCTACCCTGGGGTCTGAAATTTTGGGGGTGGGGTACTAGGGGCCAGATACCACTTCTATGAAAAAATGGTGATGGTACCATCTCTAGTTTCCGAGATATAATCTTCTAGTTTTTAGCCCTACTATATAATACTATACGAATAAACATCGGGCTTGGGGACATCGAAGTCCCCTACCCTGGGTCTGAAATTTTGGGGGTGGGGTACTAGGGGCCAGATACCACTTCTATGAAAAAATGGTGATGGTACCATCTCTAGTTTCCGAGATATAATCTTCTAGTTTTTAGCCCTACTCTATAATACTATACGAATAAACATCGGGCTCGGGGACATCGAAGTCCCCTACCCTGGGGTCTGAAATTTTGGGGGTGGGGTACTAGGGGCCAGATACCACTTCTATGAAAAAATGGTGATGGTACCATCTCTTGTTTCCGAGATATAATCTTCTAGTTTTTAGCCCTACTATATAATACTATACGAATAAACATCGGGCTCGGGGACATCGAAGTCCCCTACCCTGGGGTCTGAAATTTTGGGGGTGGGGTACTAGGGGCCAGATACCACTTCTATGAAAAAATGGTGATGGTACCATCTCTTGTTTCCGACATATAATCTTCTAGTTTTTAGCCCTACTATATAATACTATACGAAACATCGGGCTCGGGGATAAACTTTTATGAAAAAATGGTGATGGTACCATCTCTAGTTTCCGAGATATAATCTATCGGGCTCTATATTTTGAATACATGTTCTTCATACCTATAAATAGCAAGAAAACCCCTCCCTGTTATTTTTCTTTTATGAAAAAATGGTGATGGATTATATCTTCTAAACTATATTTAGCTTCCACATGTAATACTTGTAAATAATTTATTGCTTTGTCTCTGTAGTAACATTTTGGGGGTAAGATACCACTTCTAAAAAAATGTTTTAATATTTTTCCGAATTATTTGATTTTTATATTTTATTCAATAACTGAATGTTATTCCGTCTTTAGTCTGAAATTTCATTTCAATTATAAAGTCATTTAGAATTATATTTTTTAAACATAAAAATGTCTACATGAAATTTGTATGAAATTTGTTCAGATCTACATGTAATTACATTACATGTGTATGTAGCAGCATATGAATTTCAGAAAAGTGAGGTCAAGGCAAACGAAAGGTCATGGTCAAAAACTTGTGATACAGTTGAGCAGTTATCATCCGTACGTATCAGTATATAAAGTTGAAAAAAAATTATTAATGGTTTAATACAATGAAATTTTAAGTTTAAACATAATTTGATAAAAATGAGGTCGAGGTCAAATGAAATGTCAAAGACGAAATGTTGATGTAATTGACATTCTTACATCAGGATATCAGCATAGTTTTTGACATATGATTTGGAAAAGTGGGTCAAAGGAAAGATCAAGGTCAAAATTTTTGCAGTTGAAATTTCTTTCTCCATGATCAGTATAAAATTTTATATAGCAAGATTTAACACTTATAAGAAAGGTGTGGTAAAAGTTCAAAGGAAAGGTTGCCCGCGTGGCGCAGTGGTTTTTTTTAAGTTGTGGAAAATTTCCTTATGTCATGGGTATAAACTTTTGTTTCCTTCGATAATATAAACCGAAATCCCGTGTCGCAGTTGCTCATCCCTCACTGATCAAAGGCTTCAGTGAAATGCAAAATTTGTTTTTTTCTGGTGGCGATAAATGAATGGATTGAAATGAAAGGACTACCAAATGTTTGTTCAATCTTTTTAACTAAAAAAAATTGTATAATGGCTTTCAATATGTATCATTTATCTTTGATAAAAATCTTTTTCTTTCATCTAAGTTAAACGACGTTTTGAAAATTGTGTATATACGATTTAAAGTCAAAAAGTTTGATGCAGTTGCATAGCTCGTCAGTCTGTCATGTGAAGTTTGATTATAGCTGTTGAAGCAAACTAATAAAAGACATGAGGTCAAGGTCAAATTAAAAGTCAAGGTCTAAAATGTTGATGCAATTGAAATGCTCACATTTTTATGTATTAGTACATTTTGATGAAAAAAATCTTGGAAAGAATACACTTATTTACAAAAATTGTGGTCAAGGTCTTGAGGTCAAATAAGTTGATAGTTTCATGACCTTAATGTATCCATGTAAGTTTTATGACACCATTTGAGAGGTTTCTTTACTGGAAAACAAAAGGAATTTCAATGTCATAAAGATTGTTGATCAGGTCCATCTCTTATGTATATATGAAAATCTTGTAGTTACTTTAAAACTGATTTTGCACTAAGATTGTTTATGACCTGCAGGTTGTGCCATGACTTGTACTTAAGCACATTATTTTATATATTCAAGTTCAACTTAATCACACCAAAACCTTTTTTTTTTTGTTTCATAGGAGGTGGCATAATATTTATAGCCAAAAAAAAAACAATCCTTATTTTCTAAGCAATTTCAAATACTTTACAACTGAAACATTGCATTCATACAAATATGTATGCTTCTTTTTGTATACATAAAACAAAAGATGTGTCATGACCTTGATTCAAATTATTTTGTGTATTATAGTAGGTTAAAAACTAATGGTCCATATCTTACTTATGGATATTTTTTGATGGGGTTTTCTTTACCCCATCAAAAAATTTCACAACCCGGGGTATGATGTTCCACAACCCGATGAAAGTTTACATAGTATCTTTAGTAATGGTTTTTGTGCAGTTTCAATGTATGGTAAGAAAATAAAATTTCCATAGGGGACTAAATGCCCCATTTTTTCAGCCGAAGTTAGTATACCAGGGTTTATAGGGGCTAAAAACTAGTAGATATCAACATGAAAATTTTTATGAAATTTGTTCAGAATATCCCACCCCCAAAATTTCAGATGCATTTGAATTACTTACATCAGTATGTATCAGCATAAAAACTAGAAGATTATATAAATGTGATGGTACCATCACCATTTTTTCATAAAGTGGTATCTGTTTTAAAATTTGTTTCAGACCTACAGGGTACAGTTGTCATCATGTTTATTCGTATAGCATTAAAAGTTGAAAAACTAGAACATTATATCAAACTAGAGATGGTTACCATCACCATTTTTTATAATTTTCTGGCCCCTAAGTTTAAACAAAATTTCATAAAAATGAGGGGACTTCAATGTCCCCAAATTTGTTTATTCATAGTATTATAAATGTATGATGTAGTTGAAATGCTTACATCAATATATATCAGCATATTAAGTTTCTCGACACTACTTTTGGATAAAAGTGGTATCTGGTCCCTAGTACCCCACCCCCAGAATTTCAGACCTCAGGGTAGGAAACTTCGATGTCAAGTTATTCGTATAGTATTATAAGTTATCAAAGGGCTAAAAACTAAAGATTATATCTCGGAAACTAGAGATGGTACCATCACCATTTTTTCATAAGGTATCTGGTCCCTGATACCCCACCCCCAAAATTTCAGACCCAGGGTAGGGGACTTCGATGTCCCCGAGCCCGATGTTTATTCGTATAGTATTATAGAGTAGGGCTAAAAACTAGAAGATTATATCTCGGAAACTAGAGATGGTACCATCACCATTTTTTCATAGAAGTGGTATCTGGCCCCTAGTACCCCACCCCCAAAATTTCAGACCCCAGGGTAGGGGACTTCGATGTCCCCGAGCCCGATGTTTATTCGTATAGTATTATAGAGTAGGGCTAAAAACTAGAAGATTATATCTCGGAAACTAGAGATGGTACCATCACCATTTTTTCATAAAAGTGGTATCTGGCCCCTAGTACCCCACCCCCAAAATTTCAGACCCCAGGGTAGGGGACTTCGATGTCCCCGAGCCCGATGTTTATTCGTATAGTATTATAGAGTAGGGCTAAAAACTAGAAGATTATATCTCGGAAACTAGAGATGGTATATCACCATATTTTATATAAAAGTGGTATCTGGCCCCTAGACCATACCCATCCCAAAATTTCACCATTTTTTCGTATAGTATTATAAAAACTAGAAGATTATATCTCGGAAACTAGAAGTGAAGTGGTATCTGGCCCCTAGTACCCCACCCCCAAAATTTCAGACCCCAGGGTAGGGGACTTCGATGTCCCCGAGCCCGATGTTTATTCGTATAGTATTATATAGTAGGGCTAAAAACTAGAAGATTATATCTCGGAAACTAGAGATGGTACCATCACCATTTTTTCATAGAAGTGGTATCTGGCCCCTAGTACCCCACCCCCAAAATTTCAGACCCCAGGGTAGGGGACTTCGATGTCCCCGAGCCCGATGTTTATTCGTATAGTATTATAAAAACTAGAAGATTATATCTCGGAAACTAGAGATGGTACCATCGCCATTTTTTCATAGAAGTGGTATCTGGCTCCTAGTTCCCCACCCCCAAAATTTCAGACCCCAGGGTAGGGGACTTCGATGTCCCCGAGCCCGATGTTTATTCGTATAATATTACATGTATTATAGTAGGTCTAAAAACTAGATGACCATATCTCAGAAACTAGAGATGGTACCATCACCATTTTTTCATAGAAGTGGTATCTGGCCCCTAGTACCCCACCCCCAAAATTTCAGACCCCAGGGTAGGGGACTTCGATGTCCCCGAGCCCGATGTTTATTCGTATAGTATTATATAGTAGGGCTAAAAACTAGAAGATTATATCTCGGAAACTAGAGATGGTACCATCACCATTTTTTCATAGAAGTGGTATCTGGCCCCTAGTACCCCACCCCCAAAATTTCAGACCCCAGGGTAGGGGACTTCGATGTCCCCGAGCCCGATGTTTATTCGTATAGTATTATAAAAACTAGAAGATTATATCTCGGAAACTAGAGATGGTACCATCACCATTTTTTCATAGAAGTGGTATCTGGCCCCTAGTACCCCACCCCCAAAATTTCAGACCCCAGGGTAGGGGACTTCGATGTCCCCGAGCCCGATGTTTATTCGTATAGTATTATATAGTAGGGCTAAAAACTAGAAGATTATATCTCGGAAACTAGAGATGGTACCATCACTATTTTTGCATAGAAGTGGTATCTGGCCCCTAGTACCCCACCCCCAAAATTTCAGACCCCAGGGTAGGGGACTTCGATGTCCCCGAGCCCGATGTTTATTCGTATAGTATTATATAGTAGGGCTAAAAACTAGAAGATTATATCTCGGAAACTAGAGATGGTACCATCACCATTTTTTCATAGAAGTGGTATCTGGCCCCTAGTACCCCACCCCCAAAATTTCAGACCCCAGGGTAGGGGACTTCGATGTCCCCGAGCCCGATGTTTATTCGTATAGTATTATAGAGTAGGGCTAAAAACTAGAAGATTATATCTCGGAAACTAGAGATGGTACCATCACCATTTTTTCATAGAAGTGGTATCTGGCCCCTAGTACCCCACCCCCAAAATTTCAGACCCCAGGGTAGGGGACTTCGATGTCCCCCAGCCCGATGTTTATTCGTATAGTATTATATAGTAGGGCTAAAAATTAGAAGATCATATCTCGGAAACTAGAGATGGTACCATCACCATTTTTTCATAGAAGTGGTATCTGGCCCCTAGTACCCCACCCCCAAAATTTCAGACCCCAGGGTAGGGGACTTCGATGTCCCCCAGCCCGATGTTTATTCGTATAGTATTATATAGTAGGGCTAAAAATTAGAAGATCATATCTCGGAAACTAGAGATGGTACCATCACCATTTTTTCATAGAAGTGGTATCTGGCCCCTAGTACCCCACCCCCAAAATTTCAGACCCCAGGGTAGGGGACTTCGATGTCCCCGAGCCCGATGTTTATTCGTATAGTATTATAGAGTAGGGCTAAAAACTAGAAGATTATATCTCGGAAACTAGAGATGGTACCATCACCATTTTTTCATAGAAGTGGTATCTGGCCCCTAGTACCCCACCCCCAAAATTTCAGACCCCAGGGTAGGGGACTTCGATGTCCCCCAGCCCGATGTTTATTCGTATATAGTATTATATAGTAGGGCTAAAAACTAGAAGATTATATCTCGGAAACTAGAGATGGTACCATCACCATTTTTTCATAGAAGTGGTATCTGGCCCCTAGTACCCCACCCCCAAAATTTCAGACCCCAGGGTAGGGGACTTCGATGTCCCCGAGCCCGATGTTTATTCGTATAGTATTATAGAGTAGGGCTAAAAACTAGAAGATTATATCTCGGAAACTAGAGATGGTACCATCACCATTTTTTCATAGAAGTGGTATCTGGCCCCTAGTACCCCACCCCCAAAATTTCAGACCCCAGGGTAGGGGACTTCGATGTCCCCCAGCCCGATGTTTATTCGTATAGTATTATATAGTAGGGCTAAAAACTAGAAGATTATATCTCGGAAACTAGAGATGGTACCATCACCATTTTTTCATAGAAGTGGTATCTGGCCCCTAGTACCCCACCCCCAAAATTTCAGACCCCAGGGTAGGGGACTTCGATGTCCCCGAGCCCGATGTTTATTCGTATAGTATTATATAGTAGGGCTAAAAACTAGAAGATTATATCTCGGAAACTAGAGATGGTACCATCACCATTTTTTCATAGAAGTGGTATCTGGCCCCTAGTACCCCACCCCCAAAATTTCAGACCCCAGGGTAGGGGACTTCGATGTCCCCGAGCCCGATGTTTATTCGTATAGTATTATAGAGTAGGGCTAAAAACTAGAAGATTATATCTCGGAAACTAGAGATGGTACCATCACCATTTTTTCATAGAAGTGGTATCTGGCCCCTAGTACCCCACCCCCAAAATTTCAGACCCCAGGGAAGGGTTTTCGATGTCCCCCAGCCCGATGTTTATTCGTATAGTATTATATAGTAGGGCTAAAAACTAGAAGATTATATCTTGGAAACTAGAGATGGTACCATCACCATTTTTTCATGTAAGTGGTATCTGGCCCCTAGTACCCCACCCCCAAAATTTCAGACCCCAGGGTAGGGGACTTCGATGTCCTCGAGCCCGATGTTTATTTGTATAGTATTATAGAGTAGGGCTAAAAACTAGAAGATTATATCTCGGAAACTAGAAATGGCACCATTACCATTTTCTCATAGATGTGGTATCTGGCCCCTAGTACCCAACCCCCAAAATTTCAGACCCAAGGGTAGGGGACTTCGATGTCCCCGAGCCCGATGTTTATTCGTATAGTATTATAGAGTAGGGCTAAAAACTAGAAGATTATATCTCGGAAACTAGAGATGGTACCATCACCATTTTTTCATAGATGTGGTATCTGGCCCCTAGTACCCCACCCCCAAAATTTCAGACCCCAAGGTAGGGGACTTCGATGTCCCCGAGCCCGATGTTTATTTGTATAGTATTATAGAGTAGGGCTAAAAACTAGAAGATTATATCTCGGAAACTAGAGATGGTACCATCACCATTTTTTCATAGAAGTGGTATCTGGCCCCTAGTACCCCACCCCCAAAATTTCAGACCACACACTGTATGTATTAATTTTGAATAACGAACTGCGTTACAGAACGCAGTTCACTTTTGAATTGCGAATAGCGAATAGCAATAGGTCACCTGAGTTCTGATAATAGAGCACTGTGTTAGCAAATTGTTCTTACCACACTGTTACACTTTTATACATTGCCTTATCGGGACACCCTAATTTTCATAACCGACTAGCCATGCTTGTTTTTTGTAAAAGTATGTGTACCGGGGGTACATGCAAATCATTTTTTCATTAGTTTTGCTCATGTTTTAAAAAGACATTGAATGAAAATCAATTTTCCATAAGCTACTATTCATTATAAATGTTTGCCTTAGCAACCCAAACACATCATTGTCTGTTATGGTAGCCTAGTGGTAGGGCATTCGCTTTGTATAATCATGAATTTCTCAAATAATATTAATATTCAAGGCATCAGTAAGAAGCTGATCCTTACATTGCAGGTTCCAATCCCATTGATAAATGCATGAGACAGGTTACTCTGATGAGACTCTATAAACCGAGATTCTGTGTCACGGTAGGTGTTGGCACAAAAAGGATCCCTTACTTCTCAAAGACAATAAGTGCAGTGTACAAGTCTCTATTTGCAGCTTACTATCCCAAGTGGTGGCATCATAAAATGACTGAAAAATGTTTGATAGACCAATAAACAAGCAAACCATTCCTGCAGTCTTATAACAGAAAAAAAAACTTTCTTTTATTACAATTGTTTTTATAAATTTCTTGTGCAATTTAACTGAGCAACATTTGTGCAATTTTTTGACAATAAATTATGATATTAAGATTTTGTTTGAACAGCTATTTATAGCAAGTGCCATTGGCGGATCCAGACGGGGGGGGGGGGGGTTCTGGGGTTGGAACCCCCCCCCCTTTATTTTTTGCCAAGTTTGTCAATTGAGAGAGAGAAAGAGAGAGAGAGTATAAACGTTTTCCGAGTCTGGAGAGATAATATGTTTGTACGTCTTACTTATTTATTGAAAAGATAAATTCTCACAAATTCAGTTTCCTCCAATTACCTTTTCTATTATACTTTTCCAATGAGAGAATGGTAGAACATATTTTACTTATTTTTATATATTTTGTATATGATAGGTAACATACGAGATTTAATAAGATATTATATTCCCGCGATCTTTGGCTGAGTTGGCTATATATGAACCGTTCTTTTTTTTATCATGTTTTAGATCTATTGAAGGAACTACCATGTAACTCTGTTTTAAAACCCACCCGCATACCACCATAAAAAAATTTCAAATTCTTAAAGAAAATTCTTTGTACTCTTAGGAAAGGATACAAATGCAGTCAATTTTAAGAGTTCCATAGAAATGGGTTTTTTTTTTTGTTCGGAATAGGGGTACGCTTTTTTTAAGGACATAAAACAAAGATAGTATTTAGAACAACCTTAGATCTTTCCATACAAGTCTTTGAATCTTTGCTTGAGAGTATGTATGGGGGGGGGGGGGTGTTGTTAGAGGGGCATAAACCTGGAACCCCCCCCCCCCTTCCCTTTAAGAAATTGCTGGATCCGCCCCTGAGTGCAACAGCAGCACGAAGTGCTGCTCATTTTGTGGGCTCTTATGACAACGCATTGGCGAAGAGAAAATTATGACTTGCACGTTGATCATATTTTTCCGCAGTAACTTTGGACCCACACTGCTTTGCTTCCTTAAACTACATTCTTAATTTTGCCATTACCCATGCCTAAAAATTTAATTCGAATTATATTCCCTTTAAGCTTATGTTCACACGGGGCTAATGTGGAGTAATTAAATGCATAGTAAATTAATTCGAATTAAACATTTGAAATGTAATGGTTAGGGCCTGGATAGCTCAGTAGGTAGAGCATCTGACTGCATTTTCTCCTTTCCTGTTACAGAATTAAACTCTCCGTGTGAAAAGCATCGATGCACCAAATGTCAAGTGCGGTTTGACAAGCCCAAATTAAATTAAAACTGAATTAGTATCTACCCTCACCCTAATATGCACCGTCAACATATTATTAATTGAAAATACACAGTAACAATAAGTGTAGTGTGAATTATAGAGTATCACTATGAAAGATAGTGCTGTGTTGAATTTTTGCATTTTTGGTTTTAATAGCAAAACTTCTTGAAATTACATGCTCAAATTTTTTAAAATTATATATAATAAAATATAAAGTTGTAGCATTTTTACAAAGCTTACAGAGAGCGTTTGAACTGTAAAACAGATAATATATCGATGTGTCTGTGACTGTGTATTTCTAACACAGTGTAATAATATCAATGCTCTAAATTGCTTTAGTAATGTAAAATATAGGTAAAAAAAATTTCTTATATACCT
>NW_026926233.1:0-27299 GCF_032062105.1 Saccostrea cuccullata | reverse complement strand
ATATATTTCTATCTAAAACTTTGATTCCCCATTGTGGCCCCGCCCTCCCCCCGGGGGTCATTATTTGAACAATTTAGAATCTACATTATACCAAGATGCTTCCACATAAGTTTCAGCTTTTCTGGCCCAGTGGTTCTTGAGAAGAAGATTTTCAAAGATTTTTCCTAAATATTTCTATGTAAAACTTTGATACCCCATTGTGGCCCCGCCCTTCCCCCGGGGGTCATGATTTGAACAATTTAGAATCTACACTATACCAGGATGCTTCCACATAAGTTTCAGCTTTTCTGGCCCAGTGGTTCTTGAGAAGAAGATTTTCAAAGATTTTTCCTATATATTTCTATCTAAAACTGATACTCCATTGTGGCCTCGCCCTTCCCCCGGGGGTCATGATGTGAACAATTTAGAATCTACACTATACTAGGATGCTTCCACATAAGTTTCAGCTTTTCTGGCCCAGTGGTTCTTGAGAAGAAGATTTTCAAAGATTTTTCCTATATATTTCTATATAAAACTTTGATTCCCCATTGTGGCCCCGCCCTTCCCCCGGGGGTCATGATTTGAACAATTTAGAATCTACACTACCCCAAGATGCTTCCACATAAGATTCAGCTTTACTGGCCCAGTGGTTCTTGAGAAGAAGATTTTTTAATGACCCAACCCTATTTTTGCCTTTTCTTGATTATCTCCCCTTGCGAGGGGATTTGTCCCTTCATTTTAACAATTTAAATTTCCCTTCACCCAAGGATGCTTTGTACCAAGTTTGGTCAAAATTGGCCCAGTGGTTCTTGAGAAGAAGTCGAAAATGTGAAAAGTTTACAGACGGACAGACAGACGGACGGACAGACAGACAGACGGACGGACGACGGACAAAATGTGATCAGAAAAGCTCACTTGAGCCTTCGGCTCAGGTGAGCTAAAAATTGTTTGAATTTCAATGGACACTTATTGCGACCAGTTTAATATACCGGTATATCTTTGGAGCAGAATGTATTACAAAAACATCTACAAGAGAAGAAGAAAGAAATAATTGCCTTCCACGTGTCCTTCAAATCCATACATATGTAATATTGAAATAAAACTGCCCTTATTTGCATTGCCCATCATTTATATTGTATTTTTACGGTTATGAGCTCGAGATTATGTGTAATACTCTCAAATAAAATATGATTTACCAACCTTACAACGAGTTACTTTATAATATATAAAAGTTCTTACAAAGATTCCCCCGTAAAGCGATTTTATCAATTGTTAAGCCAAGCCTCTTTCTTTATTGTTATCACAAAAATATTGCCAACTGTGAAGGTATAGGTAAAACCAAACGTGTACCGTGCAACAATATATTCAAGAATTTGTGTAAGTGAGATGCAGATACTAGTACCTAAAATCTCCAAAGGATGAAAAAAATAAGAAACATTTTATATCATCTTTTTTTAAACCAGAATCAGCAACATTAGAGCATACGACTTTTCAATACTTTTAAAGCTGTCAATTAATCATTTTGAAAAGAATAATTTCATTCTTTTAACTTTTAAAATTTGATCATTTTTGTATATCTTTATATGGAGCTTTTTATATGAAATTTAAAAATGGCTACAACCACCCAGCCCCCTTAACTGTAAGTTGTAATACACTTACCTTGTCAATGGTCAACAAAAAATTGTTTTGTTGAAACATTCTGATTGATTACAAACGTACTCTAAAGTTGGGAACGAGTTTCTGATTGACAATATATCTACATAGCGTTTTAGAGAACAAGCTTTCTATCAAAACTTCGGAATTCAAATGGATACAATTTACGGTCCTTTATCAGAAGACTTTGTTTTGTATTTATACAAATTAGAATGTACTCAAAAACTAAAAAAAAAACACTTGCTGTCAATTTAAACTCAGCATTTAGAGATAATGTATATCGATGACGTATTAACAATTGACAATAGTTGATTCCATTTATATGTCGACTCGATATACCCTACGAAATAAAGGATAGTGCAAAGTCTGACACAACTGTTTTATATATGGATATTTTACTAAAAAGCATTTATTTATATTACATACCTACATGTAACAAACAAATTATTTATAAAAATCGATGGCTCAACTTTTCTTACGTCAACTCCCCTAATTTATTTAGAAATATACCTTTATAATCTGCTTTAGTGTTGTCTGAAATTGGCTACGATCAATTCATTGAAAGAGTTCTAAGATTTTTTAATTTTAACTTTTGTAAAACAATATTAACGACAGAGGTCTTACTACTATATATATTGAATATTTTTAATCAGATGGTACCAAAAAGATTTTATTTGTATTGCATGAAAACTGTAAACAAGTTTTTTTTACTCAATTCCTTACTTGGTGAAGGTCAGTAGGTACAAGATAGTCACGCGTGCTCTAAACATAATCAGTTTGAATCTATATAGAAAAAAAAAGAAGGAAATAGGAACGTGTAAATTGGGCAACTGACCTCTTGGCATCGGCCCATGAATCGTCCTAGAGAGATAAGATACCGACCTATTATATAATAGAGTCTACTCCTAGTATACCTTAGGTCATTTCTAGACTTCAGAGAAGGTATGGATTTAAATTTATTTGTTATAAGTCATGTTTATATTTTTTCTGGATTGTTTCATTAGAAAATATTTCTACTTACTTATAAAATCAATCGATTGATTGATTGTATGTAGTTTAACATCCCTCTCGAGAATAATCTCAGTCGTAAACAATGCTGAAAGAATTTGATGATAAATATATTTTTTCGGACTACACTTTAAAATTTTAGAATTATCACGAGAAAAAGGCTATACATGTAGTTTTTTAAGACTAAAAGTAATGAATATGAATTTTTTTATTGAATTTTCGTTAAAATACTCAGTAATTATTTAACACTTGCAAGTATATATTCCAAATGCATAAATAACGTTAAAGAAAACAAACAAATTTTACTTATTTGATTTATGTTACAGTAAATAAGCAAGTCATACATTTTTTTTATTTTCTTTTTTTAAGACCGAGATAGCTGGAATAATTATTACAAGTTCAAACTTCTATCTTCTGTCTATCATTCCAAACCATAAAAGATATTGGATTTTGAAATTGCAACTCTAAGCCTTATTTTGAAGTCTTTCTAGCTTAATAACTGAGACAAAATGCTGTAAACTATGTTTATACCGCTTACAGAATCAGTTGTACATTGTACTTGAGCGAGAAAACATGAAGGTCGTACTTTTCCTCCTGTGTCTGCTCCCTTACGTGTTTACTGCCCCATCTGAGGTTGACAAGAGATGGCTCGTCAATGGTAAACATTAAATGTTATATATTTTTATCCATTGAATATTATCTCCTTTATTAAAAAAACATCTTCGTTTATTAGTTTATTAGTCACAGAACACCGCTATACATACATGTATCACCACCGATTTCTGAGTAGTGGCTCTTCCATCAACGTAACATACAATGACAAAAATAACAATAAAAGTGTTCACCTCCTTAATAATTTAACAAATGGATACCTCTACCGTTAAAAATATAAATAATAAAACAACATTACAGCCTTTGCAGGGAAAATTAACATAACCTGCGGGTTTTTTTTTTCAACAACTGTATTATTTATTCCCTTTCTTTCAACCAAAGAAAACATTTTATTGGTTAATTATTTGTACTAAGAATTGCCTATACACTGTATTAGTAAAGAAAACAAAATCTTCAATTTTTAAATTAAAGTATACGTGTGCACAAATAATTTTGTCTATGAATATATAGCTAAATATTTAAAATAATTCATGTATTTTGTAATATTAAAAGTACTTAAACAATCAATTTCAAATCAATTTAAAATGCATTTTCTGTGTCCTAGAAAGAGTCCTTGCTCCAAAATTCAAACAATATCTGTTTGCACAAAATAATTCATACTCGCCGCAAAATGGTTGATGGCAAATGATGCGAAATTGTTTTGAACGGTTACCGTCCACATAAATTTACAAATAATTTGCAATTTGAAAAAAAAAAAACACGCCAGCAATGAATTCAACGAGGTACGGTGAGAGTATAGTAAGATGTCGTATTTTATTTTTCAGTCAACCATGTAGTTGACCAGCTTAAACACCTCGTCACCCCCGACATGGAACAAAGTGCCTGTGAAACACTCTGCAAAAGCGTCGTTGCTGGCATCGGTAGCCTCGTTTGCGGCACTGCTTGTTCAACGTAAGTTTTGCTAATTAAAAGCTTCTAAATAATGTTAATTATACAGTAAAAAGGTGAAATTTGTTTGATTTTACCTTTTCTTTAACGAGAATCGAACGTTTTAATTTTATCTTTATTATCAACACATACTCGTATTTGTGATTTCATATTTTTTAAAGAAATACGCACGCTAACTCTCGATTCCCGCCTACATTTTACAACCCTTTAATTCAATATAAATAGCAATTTGGCCATAAATTCTTTGTTTTATACAAAGAACAGTACCAGCGCTAAATAGTAAATTATTCATAAATCCAGCTCTTGAAAAAAGGGGGTTGACGATATTTTCCATTGAAATTGGACTTTCAGGCATCATCATATTTTGAAATAGTTTTGGATATGATTAAATGTTCCTTATATCTTTTCTTATGTTATAGGCAAATAAATAAAACATAAATATATTTATAAAATATAATGTTTCAGTTCTAAATCGCTTTGAAATTGGTGAAAAATAAGCATTTTTGTCGTTTTTTGTCAATAAACATATGCCCCCCCCCCGTGTCACACAAAAAGCTTTCGTATAAATTTGTGAAATAACAGTCCATATTACCTGTAAAAAGGAATTTTTGTGTCACGCAGGGATGTTTTAAAAATGTTTCCCATTGATTTCTATAGTGAAAAACACAAGTTTTACCAAAATTTTAGAGTTACCTCCCAAATATGTAATGTTTTATGAAAATCCATATTATTATCTATAAAAATATTAAAAATTCATCGAATATGTTAAATTTTGAATATTGACCCGGAGGAAGGCAGAAGAACAATACTATCGTATCTAAATGTCACTAATGAAAAAAAAATCCAAGACATTTTTATTTTCAAAACAAATTCAATTTCCAGTCTTTTATTTTACCCACACTTTAAGTTAAACCGTTTCATTAAAATATTGAAACTTCTATGTTAGTTGTAATATCAATGTAAATTAATGTACAGTTAATTGTTTTATAAGTTAAACAAACTCCAAGGGAGTTGTGAGGTAAAAAAAATGTTGCTACCTAAAGAGATCTTGTGATAAGGAAAATACTTTAATTTGAAAGCTAAAAGCCCTAGCATGCATAACTCGAACGTCCTTATCAATATTAACGATTTTTTCCCTCAAGAAAACATCAAATTCAAAGATCAAATTCCACACCCAAAGATAGGTTCATGTATTGTCACAAGAATAATTAAAATAAGAATTAAGAAAACCATGCTTCCCACAGCTCAAAGTTTTAGGGCAAAGTAAAAAATTTGCAGAAAGGCAAATAAACAGACCAAATATTAAATGGTTCTGAATTTCCTACAATCATATTGAAAAATTTTTATTTTCTTTTGCAGACTCATTTCATCTCTGAATGGTTGAATAAAATAAATGAAAAAAATGATGTTTTTGATTGTTTTTCTAATTATAATTGAAGACTGGTACGAAGATGTTTGAGCCTGCTATTTAGGGCTTGTAAAATGACCAAAAGAGACTTGTTTAAAATTTTATCTTAAAGATATCATTCTATCTAAATGAAATATACAGTATGAAGATAACGAATAATGTTCGAGCTCAAAAGTCCATAAAACAATACAGAATAGGAGCGAAGCAAAGACGGACCTCCAAAACATCAGAAGTGGGATCAGGTGCCATGGTGGAATGAACATCCTCAGCCGACAGGTCACACTCGCCGTGTGCTGCTTGTCATGATCGGGAATAACGGGGAAATATTTTGTCAATTCAGTGTGTAAATAATGGCCTAACAATTAGTATAAAAACGGAAGTCAGCATTTGACTCAATGATAAATTGTATTTGAGGACAAGATCATTGAATCGACCATAGATTTTACGAGACTGCTGATATTCTTGTTTCATCAACTTGCTTGTCAATGATAATATACCTCGTTTTAGAAATTCTTCGTAGATCTACGTAGATCGTGCATTTGCGAATCGAATCAACGGAGAGATACAAACCTTGTTTGCAGGTGATGAAGGTATATTGCTGCGTAAGAATGGGAAGTTGACGATTGAAAAGTTAATGTCAACACGCTTATCATAAAGCTTGGTTAAATTACATTAAACGTCTTTTTCAAGTAAAAATATCCAAAGCTGAAACAGATATGTCAGACTCTTTATTTTCTTCATATCATTTAGATAGTATATATCTACGTTTTCTATATATCTAAATGTCGATTTGAAGGTCATAGCAAGTATTTCCTTTTTTAAGCATAAGATTTTGGACAAATTTTGCTTCATATAAATGCAAAAATTGGTCTGCTAATACCGGGGCGCAATTGGTACCCATAGGTATTCCAGTAGATTGTGAAAAGAGACCTGGTCTCCAAAAGCAACCTAGATTTTGTTGATCAGGGACTCAAGTATCTTTTTGATGTCAACTTCAGTGTACTGGTGTATACATATAGAATGTTTTTAAACAAAATAATTTTGAAATGACAAATGGCAAAGTAAGTAAATTTACGATTGAGGTCCTTTTTTTGAAAAAGCAGTTGTTAAAGATATCAGAAAGCAATCGTTGGGAATGGTTATGTATAAAGTTGAAAGCTTTTAAGCTTTTGATTTTGGTAAAATCTTGGTTGTTTTGTTTGTTTGTTTTCGTTGAGGTAACAAACTTATATTATTTAATTCCGTCATAAACTTGTTCTTACCAGCCAGGTTAAGAAGTTTGTACGTGCTATAGGATAAAATCCGACAAAACGGTTAATTTTGATAAGGAATCGCCTTATATTTGTTAAACTGAAATTTATACAGCTCCAGGATTGAAGAGTCAAAAAAATTAAATTTAATCTTAATGATCTTGAGATATTCACAGCAAAAATTGAAACTAGTTGAAAAAATAATTATTGTCGTAAGAATAATTGGATAGTCCAGTCAAACTTTTTTCCCAAAACATTCTTACCCTTCATGAATTGTAAAAGAAATTATTCGAGAATAACTTTGATATTAACAATGCTCACTCTGGTAAATTAACTTATAAATTAAAATTACTTCTTTTTATCAAAACTTTTTTTTAATAAAAAAGGGCTATATATATAATATATATATAATTTTTGTCTAAAGAAACATTCACTATATGCAAATTACTAGCAACATTTATCATTCCACTTTTTTGACGAAATAATTATATGTACATGTACAGAACTGCGTCTTCAAATTGAAAGTTTTATATAAATTTTTGTCCCCTTGGCAGCGGACAATACCTCCCCCAAATTTTTTTTTTTAACTTCTGTTATATCTTAATGAGTTTAAGTGCACGGAAGATCACTTTAAATAATTTAAGTAAGTATGAATGTCAATATTCATTCATATCTATTCTCGTGCTATTAATTGATGAAGTAAGAATATCCAAGACTTTAAAGGCAAAAATATCTAAGAAATTCTGAGGAAGAATCTATACAATCATTTTTTCTTACTTATCTGGTTGTCGTGGTATCAAAGTTTATTTTATTGAAAATTATTTGAATATAACAATCAAGATTTAATAAAGTGCTTTAAGGAGTTCCGGATTTTAAGCAGTTCCGAATAATTCTTATTTAATTATTAAAATTTTGCCAACAGAAATGTTTCTGTTTCTAATGATTCTTTACATAATTGAAGATTAATGTATTGTCCATACTCTGGGCGACATAGCGAGATCAACAACTCTGTCTTTCTTACCGTGTCCAGGCTTTATGTTTACAACCGCAAGCGCTTTAGTGACCTTGATTGACAATAAACACGTGCTATCTCGAAAGTAAAGACGTGTTTTGAAAGTGTTGTAAGGTATGTATTTTATTTACGATAAGTGAATGAAACACTAATGTATCTTCTATCTCATGAAATTTTGGTTTCGTTAAAATACGACGTAAATCTTAAATAAAGAGCAATATTCACATCATCCCATTTTAAGCATTCCGAATATAAAGAGTTTTCTCAAAAGAGCTGGTACAAACAAATAAGAGAAGCATAAAAAAAGTCAGAAACATGAATTCATTTTACATTCAGAGTTTTATGATAAATTATCACAGACTCCACATAAAAACAACAGTGAATTTAATGTTTCCTAATTATTTATTTCTTAAGTTTGGCATTTAATGGCCACGGCTGGTTCAAATCAATTTATGAAAAATACACGTGTACAGTGGGTGCCGACCGAGTTGGTTTTTGGCACACCTCCAATAAAAGCAAGCAAGCAAACAAACAAACAATCAATCAATCAATATTAACTGTACACATGTCAAAGTTTTACAGGATAAGACTGACGTTTAGCTTCAAAGTTACTGCAGTTGCGTCAGCCTTATGCATCAATCAATATTCATCAATCAGTGTTCAATACGATCAATAATATTCAATTGGATCAATCAATGTTCAAACAATATTCAACAAATCAATATTCAGTTCATTCAGATCAATGTATTGTATGCTCATGTTAAGCCAATCAATATTCGAATAAATCAATCAATATTCAATGTAAATTATGTACAAGTTCCTTGTATTCCATTCCAGAATTATCCACGCAATCATGTTCGAGTTGCGCCCTGTTAATAGCGGCGCAAGTCAAGATGATATGTGTTAAGCTAAATCCGCCTTTCAGCAATTGGCTCTTAGGTATCAATGTTATATACGTAGCATAATTCAATACTGGGTGCAGATAAGGCCAGCCGTGACGATGCTGCTGTGCAGAAGATTGATGATAATCCTAAACAACAGCTACGCCCTGTTTACAGCGGCAAGTGTTATTATGATTGGATAAGTGAAACTCCTCCTCATGGTCCTTGGCACTGTCCATCACACTGGCATGTAATTCATCGAAAGAGGGGGGAAGTCGGACATGGATAGGCAACGTCTTAGAATGAGTCGTGGCTCCAAACCTTCAGTATCTTTCCTGAAAAGAAAAACTCAACACACAGAAAACAAATTCAAGAAATTAGGGATTGGAAAGGGAGGGTATTTGAAAATATTAATCCAATTAAGCAGCACTCAAATTAAGACGTGTATCTTTGAGGGTAGTTGATAATTGACTGCTCCAATGCTCTGCGCGTATATTGCGCGCGCATCATACCGCGTGGGGCGCTGTGATAAATGGATTTATATCGTATTCACTGCATAAATCCGATTATCACAGACTCCACATAAAAACAACAGTGAATTTAATGTTTCCTAATTATTTATTTCTTAAGTTTGGCATTTAATGGCCACGGCTGGTTCAAATCAATTTATGAAAAATACACGTGTTCAGTGGGTGCCGACCGAGTTGGTTTTTGGCACACCTCCAATAAAAGCAAGCAAGCAAACAAACAAACAATCAATCAATCAATATTAACTGTACACAGGTCAAAGTTTTACAGGATAAGACTGACGTTTAGCTTCAAAGTTACTGCAGTTCCGTCAGCCTTATGCATCAATCAATATTCATCAATCAATGTTCAATACGATCAATTAATGTTCAATTCAATCAATGAATGTTTAATTCGATCAATAATATTCAATTGGATCAATCAATGTTCAAACAATATTCAACAAATCAATATTCAGTTCATTCAGATCAAAGTATTGTATGCTCATGTTAAGCCAATCAATATTCGAATAAATCAATCAATGTTCAATGTAAATTATGTACAAGTTCCTTGTACTCCATTCCAGAATTATCCACGCAATCATGTTCGAGTTGCGCCCTGTTAACAGCGGCGCAAGTCAAGATGATATGTGTTAAGCTAAATCCGCCAAACGTGCATAGATACTCATTAACTATGCACGCCGCTTATTTGAAAATATTAATCCAATTAAGCAGCACTCAAATTAAGACGTGTATCTTTGAGGGTAGTTGATAATTGACTGCTCCAATGCTCTGCGCGTATATTGCGCGCGCATCATACCGCGTGGGGCGCTGTGATAAATGGATTTATATCGTGTTCACTGCATAAATCCGATTATGTTGATTTGAAAAGGCTGAGAAAGTATTAAAAATTTCAAAGTCATGGCTTTAACTCCCCCCCCCCCTTCTCTCATGCACACAATGACACATGCTTAGAAGAAAATACATGTACAATTCAATAAAATTGAATAAAAAAAACTGTATAGAATGAACAATCTCAATAATATTTAGAGTAAAGAGTGCATTTATTTTTTTCTCAGTGTTTGCTATATATCAAATAACACTAACCATTGAAAGATACTACAAGTTGTCAAGTAGTCATGGGAAGAAAAAAGAAGAAAACTGTTTTCAATCAAAAGGCAATTAGTCCAGCAGCTAAGGCAACAGAGGCTGTTACCAGAAAGTATAAAGCTGGTAGATATCCTAAATCTCCATCTAAAGGACAAAGAGTCAAAAGAGCACTTTATGATATTAAAACAAATAAGGTAACTATTTCTCATTCTGCTGTAAAACACAAGTTATCTTATGGGTTTTTAAGAAGAAGAATCTTGGTGAAGTTGAAATAGACAGTAGAAATGGACCATCAACAGTATTCAGTGCAGAGGAGGAAGAAGCCATGCCAAAATGGCTTAGTGAAATGGCTGAGAGGGACATGGGCTTGAAAGCAAGTGGATTTTTATACCCGCACTTTCTAAAGAAAGTTCGGGTATATTGTTGTTACTCATGTCCGTCCGTCCGTCCGTCTGTCACACTTTTCTTCCCTGAACTCCTCTTACATTTTACACAGTAGCCTAATCATCTTTTGGGAGATGGTTGGTGGTGTCATGTAGATGTGCAGTAAGGTTTCGGAATTTTGATTTTGCCCCGGGGGGTCAAATGGGGGTCGAAAAATGACGTTTTTTATGCAAAAAGCCCCGTCTTCCCTGAACTCCTCTTACATTTTACACAGTAGCCTAGTCATCTTTTGGGAGATGGTTGGTGGTGTCATGTAGATGTGCAGTAAGGTTTCGGAATTTTGATTTTGCCCCGGGGGGTCAAATGGGGGTCGAAAAATGACGTTTTTTATGCAAAAAGTCCCGTCTTCCCTGAACTCCTCTTACATTTTACACAGTAGCCTAATCATCTTTTGGGAGATGGTTGGTGGTGTCATGTAGATGTGCAGTAAGGTTTCGGAATTTTGATTTTGCCTTGGGGAGTCAAATGGGGGTCGAAAAATGATGTTTTTTATGCAAAAAGCCCCGTCTTCCCTGAACTCCATCTATATTTTACTCCGCAGCCTAATCATCTTTGAAGAGATGGTTGGTGGTGTCATGTAGATGTGCAATAAGGTTTCGGAATTTTGATTTTGCCCCGGGGGGTCAAATGGGGGTCGAAAAATGACGTTTTTTATGCAAAAAGCCCCGTCTTCCCTGAACTCCTCTTACATTTTACACAGTAGCCTAATCATCTTTTGGGAGATGGTTGATGGTGTCATGTAGATGTGCAGTAAGGTTTCGGAATTTTGATTTTGCCCCAGGGGGTCAAATGGGGGTCGAAAAATGACGTTTTTTATGCAAAAAGCCCCGTCTTCCCTGAACTCCTCTTACATTTTACACAGTAGGCTAATCATCTTTTGGGAGATGGTTGATGGTGTCATGTAGATGTGCAGTAAGGTTTCGGAATTTTGATTTTGCCCCAGGGGGTCAAATGGGGGTCGAAAAATGATGTTTTTTATGCAAAAAGCCCCGTCTTCCCTGAACTCCTCTTACATTTTACACAGTAGCCTAATCATCTTTTGGGAGATGGTTGGTGATGTCCTGTAGATGTGCAGTAAGGTTTCGGAATTTTGATTTTGCCCCGGGGGGTCAAATGGGGGTCGAAAAATGATGTTTTTTATGCAAAAAGCCCCGTCTTCCCTGAACTCCTCTTACATTTTACACAGTAGCCTAATCATCTTTTGGGAGATGGTTGGTGGTGTCCTGTAGATGTGCAGTAAAGTTTCAGAATTTTGATTTTGTCCCAGGAGGTCAAATTGGGGTCGAAAAATGATGTTTTTTTATGCAAAAAGCCCTGTCTTCCCTGAACTCCTCTTACATTTTACACAGTAGCCTAATCATCTTTTGGGAGATGGTTGGTGGTGTCCTGTAGATGTGCAGTAAGGTTTCGGAATTTTGATTTTGCCCCGGGGGGTCAAATGGGGGTCGAAAAATGATGTTTTTTATGCAAAAAGCCCCGTCTTCCCTGAACTCCTCTTACATTTTACACAGTAGCCTAATCATCTTTTGGGAGATGGTTGGTGGTGTCATGTAGATGTACAGTAAGGTTTTGGAATGTTGAATTTGCCCCGGGGGGACTAATGGTGTCGAAAAATGATATTTTAAAAAGTGAGGTCAAGGTCAAAGGAAAATTCAAGGTCAAAATAAGTTGACGTATTAATAGCTCTTAGCAGTATGTATCAGCATATGAGGTTTGATAAATATATCTTGAATTGTTTATTCAAAACTGGTCTAGACATTAATTTTAGAAAAGTGATATCAAGGTCACAGGAAAAGTCAAGGTAAAAAAGAGTGAAGCATCGTAAAGCTTACATCAGTATGTATCATCATGTGAAGTTTCATTACACAACTTGAATGGTTTCTTTAAAATAAAGCTAAACACTAATTTAAAGAAAAGTTAAGTGAAGGTCAAAGGAAAAGTCAAAGTCAAAAAATATTGCTGCAGTTGGATATTTACATCAGTATGCATCAACATATGAACTTTGATAAAAATATCTAGAGAGTTTCTTTGAGCCCGATGGAAAGACAGATGGAAGGGTGGAGGACGGACATGACAAAAACTATACATGTATTCCTAATCATGGTGTGGCATAAAAAACTTGAATCTACATTATATGAGCATGTTCCATCTATCAAGATTATACAAGCAAATTCAAAGAATTGTGGTCCTCTGCTTTCTGTGTTTTACTGAATGAGATACCATAATTTATGGCAGATTGTGTGTCAAATATGCACCCCTATCATATATCAATTTTTGAAAATTGGGTCAAAGGGGAAAAATCATAGCATGCTCTGAAACATTTTGTTGCAGGTAATGTACATGTCAAATATGAAAGTCCTATCTCTTTTGAATCAAAAGTTATATATACAATATAATATTTTTGAAAAGTAGGTTAAACTTCTAGGTCAAGGTCACAGAGTCAAAAGTCATGATATATTTAGAAAAGTCTTTTCACATGTAATAAACATGTATAATCTGAATGCCCTTTCTTTTCTCTTTCAAAATGATCAATTTAAAATGTTATTTTTTGGAAAGTAGGTAAAACTTTAAGGTCAAGGTCTCACTTGGGTTAAAAAATCATAGTATATTTAGAAAGTTTTGTGGTAATGTGCATGTGAAATATGAAAGCACTATCTCTTATCATTCAAAAGTTATGACCAAGGTTAAATTTATTGTGACAGATGCACATGCTAGCTGTCAATAAGATGGACAGACTGACAGACAAATGAGATTTAGTGTCCCCTCCCTTTCCCCAAAATGGGGGACAAGAATGCCCTTGCTGTTCTTGAGAAGAAGATTTATGATGGAAAAAATCCCCTGCATATTTCTTAACGCAAATCAATATTGTGTTTTTATGTCATTTTGTTTGTTGTTAAACATCCCTCTCAGGAATTTTTCACTCATATGGAGACACCACCATTTGAAAAATAATGAGGACAAGTTAGATTTGAGGTCAACATTCATTTTAGGAGTTTTCAACCATTAAGACGTAAAGAAATATTAACTCGATCCTTCCCCTCACCCCTTCCCAGACCCCTGTTTGTTCATGTATGCAAAAAAAAAAAATGTTTATACAAATAGTTTAATGTGGTCCATCTCTGAATGATTCTCATTCCTAATTCTAGGAAGATATGTTGACACAAATTCATGAATAAAGTAATCTTATCATTGATGCACTTTTATTTAATTTAAGGCAGTCATATTGTGAACATTTCCAGCTCATTAGGAGAGTGAGGATGACCTCTAGGGGTTCATAACCTTTATACCATTAAATTTACATAACATAATAACACAAGAAACAATATTATGTATAGTCAAATGGAAAAAAGATTCCTACTATTTAGGAGTCACATGATCATTTGTCATTACAGGGACAGGGAAGTGGATTGGGAGATCCCCTCAACACCCCCCCCCCTTCCCCCGGAATTTGCAGGACTATAATATATACTGGAGGAAATAAAAATGACTGGATGCCCTAAGTGTCCCTCCACCCTAGAAAACAGACCAAACCATAACTTCTTTTTTTTCTTGCTTCTCAGGAAATTCTGGTCTGGAACCCCCCCCCCTCCCTCCCAGAAAAAAAATTCTGGATCTTGTAACTGAATGTAACGTTGATAACGGGGGATAACTCTTCAGAATGTGAAATTCGTCTATTGTAGCATCGGATGACCTTTGATCCTTTAAACTTTAACCTAACCGTTTGCATTTCAGACTATTTTACCCAAATCTATACCAAAACTTGTACTTACCGATTGTTATTATTTAGGCCCTGTCATCTTCATGAAATATAATCCAGTTAAAACACAAAATGAAATAATTCCTACCGACATATATGCAATGATGCACACTAGTATCCTACTGCACGTGCAGTGAAATCTAAAATGATAATGCCAATGGTAAAACTAGTACTTAAGTTGGGTACGTGACGCAAGCCAAATGTGATGCAGGTGTTTAGATACATGTATAGTGCAAGAACAAATTGAAAATTATCATTTACAAAAGATGTTTTATTTTAGCTTTGCAATCTAGGCCTATTTGCAAAAACAGACAAAATAAGGTGTGTTTGTGTGTGTGTGTGTTGATGGGAGACGGGTGGGGGTTGACCATTAAATTGATTGTGTATATGGCAGCTTTCAAGAAGTTTCTGCCTAATCAAATATAAATAAACTTTGCACATATTGAAAAATTCATCAAAAACGCTTTACACTAATTTGAATAATATATTATTTGTTGTTAATCTATATGAGAAAATAGATTTAAAAAGTTCCAATTATGTGCCAAAAATCCTCCAACCCCCCCCCCTTTATCAAACCTAATTTACATCATTAATTAAATTCTGTAGTTTAATTTCCGACTGGTAATGAATTAAGAATACGAAATACCTATAAAATGGAGGCCCATGGGTCACATGGTCACTAGCTGCAGATCTGTAGCGTTATGGTTTTATATATTAGTATTTGACTGCAGATCCTGTAATGCAAAAAGGTGCAATTTACGGCGCAATATTTTTTGCGCACTTCTGGCGAGAATTTCTCCACTTTCCAGCATCGGTCAATTTACTACCTATCAATTCCTAATTTTAGGCACATTATTTAATCAATCTGTATATTTTATCCATCTCCCAACCCTTTATAGTCGTCTCTACTCAGATAAACTCGATTAAAATTATTTGTTAGATTGCTGAAAATTCACATCAAGCGAGTTTATTGCCTGTAGAGATTACTATAAATGGCTGGGAGGTGGACAAAATATACATATTGGCCAGAGAATGTGTCCAAAATTAGGGAGTGAAAGGTAGTTGATTGACTAATGCTAGAAAGTGGAGAAATTCTGCCCAAAAGTGCTAAAAAAAATATTGCTCGTAAATTGCACCTTTTTTGCATATGGGGATCTGTAGCGTTATGATCAAAGACAAATATATAAAACCAGATCTGCAGCTACATGGTCACCTGAGCATATTATGCTCAATTTGATGAATACATGTATTATGTAAATTATTGAATTATATTGACTTTTTCCTTGGTAAAGCCCAATATGAAGAAGTGTGCATTTAGAGGCAAACACCATAGTGCGGGTATTACTGTCTCATGACAGCATCTAGTTGGATTTTGTTGAAACTGTAGTCAGAAGAGAAAATAGAAAGACACCATTTAAAAACAAAAGGCCGAGCTATGACTGGTGCTACAAATTTATGTCAAGAAATTCTCACATAGTAAAGACTAGAAAAGAAACTCCACTGGAGACATGTAGAGCAAAATTAACAAAGGAGAAAACTGATAATTGGTATTCTAAATTCAAGTTTTTTTCTTACTGAAAAAGGACTAATTGACAAACCAGGGCGAGTGTAGAATGCTGATGAGACTGGTTTTAGTGTAGGCAGCATAGCTGGGAAAATCATAGGCCCTAACAAGAAAGTCCAAGTCCCACATCTCGCTGGCTGATGGACACAGCAAACAAAGGTTTACCGTTATGTTCTGTGGTGCAGCTAATGGGCAAATGATGCCACCTTTTATCATTTTTCCGGAACCAAAACCCAAGGGGTATAATCCTTTGACAGGGACTGTAAAAGACAGTGCAATTGCATACCCAAGAAGGGTTGGATGGATTCTGCAACATTCAGAAATTTCCTAGAGCATTTCAACACTTATGCAGGAAGTGAACGACCTGTAGTGCTTTTATTTGATAGTGTTTGTAGTCATGGCAACTTTTGAACATGCTAAAAAATGTGGAATAAAGTTATATCGTCTATTGCGAAATGCAACCCATGTCATGAAACCTCTTGACAAGGGTGTGTTTGGCCCACTTAAGGCAAGATGGCATCAAGTAGTGAGAAGGCACACTCTTGAAAATCCAGGGTCACCACTTGGAAAAGAGAATTTTGCTGAAAAACTTAAAGAAGCATTTCTACTCTTCTACAGGCTCTTAACTGTTATAAACAGTTTTAAATCCTCTGGAATTTATCCTGTAGATTGGAATGTCATTTCAGAGGACCAGCTGAAGAGTGGTTTAACATTTGACAGTACAATGACTGATGATATATCACCTACAACAGCAATACCTGATGAACAATTGGCAAACCAAGAAAAACAATTAACAACAAAGGAGGTTAAAGAAGATGAAAAGATGAAGATTGCATCTGAGGCCTTTCAGAGTGTGTTAAACACACCAGTTCGAGAAAAGTATGAAAGACGGATGAAAGAGGGATATGACATACAAGAAAAATCACCAGGTTTTGATGCATATCAGAAATTGTATAAGAAATCATATCTACTTAACAGTCCCAACAAGGAGTGTCATCCTGAGATACCATCAGGACTAGAATTACTAGCCTAAGTTGCAGTCAACAGTACAAGTACTGGTATATTTCCAGTGTTAAAGGACATTTTGCATTTTGCCAGACAATTTAACATCATCTGAATCCCTCCGATTGATGGCTTTAAAAGATTTGGAAAAGATTAGAAATTTTGCAACAAAGAAAAAAAAAGCTAAAGCCATTTTCATGATGAAGAAATTGTCAGAGAAAACAAAAAGCCGTAAAAAGTAAAAGATTTCAAGCAAAGTCAAGACTGCAGAAAATGATGATGTCCAATGTATAGGATGCCATATGTCATTGAAAGAGGATCAGAAAATCGGAGCTGGAAATATTTGTATCCAGTACGATGTGTGTTGGAACTGGATTCACACTGAATGTTGTGAAACCACCATTCCCGATTCAGAGTCGGTTCCTTTACTTTGTCCCGAATGTACCTAGTAAATACATAGATTGGCATGTATATGTTTTTATGTCTTTATATATATTTATTAAATCTTAATCATCGATAAAACTGCCTGTATATGGCTGTATGTTTTTTTTTCTGAAATTGTTGTAAAGTAATTTTTGAAAATTTATTTTTCAGAAGACGATTCCAAAAGAAAGCTCAGAAGTGGACGTTAATTTGAATTTATCATAACAATGTAAGGATGTCCAAAGTGAAAAAAAAACTTTTTTATTAGAAAACTGTGTGATAAAGGGTTATCATCATTTCCAGATTAGACCACCTGATTCGGATCCTTGCACAATGCTGCCAGTGGACAAGGAAAGGGCGGACCTTTTGCAACTTTTCAGACCTTTCCAAAGAGCGGGAAAATAAACTCAAATATTTCACCATTCATTTCCACCTTGCCCCCTTCCCCCCTCTACAAACGCACATATTACCACATACAAACTATATCTTCATTAAATGTAAAGATGCTACATTTTTAACTTAGAACAGTTTTCCAGCTATATCTACATTGTGTCCAAAATTTTAATATATAGGAAGCTATTCTATTTTGTATAAAATTTAAACAACAAATAAACTTTACACATTAGAGATGTTTATCCCAGCTTGCCGGAAAGGTCTGTCATTATCGTAATCTTAGGATTTTTAAAAAAACATTTTCATTCTCTTTAACATGGTTGTCTAGATATCAAATATTTGCCCCCACCCTTTTTTTTCTAGACAAAACCTTTTATCTATAGAAATGTTTTTGAAACCTCCACACTTTGTTAATTAAAGTAGTAAGTAACTGTACAAAAAAGTATTGAAAGACATTGGAGTAGGAACTGATTCCCCCTCCCGAATCATACATTTGTGGGTTTTTTTGCTTGTCAATTTCTTTTCAGATAAGTTTAACCCCCCTCTCCTCCCTAAACACACACACACAGACTTTCAAATTCAATTCTATGTCACTGCTATGTCAACAATTTTCGTGAATGAAGGATATGGAGATAACGAACAGTATTCAATATCAAAAGTCCATAAAACAATACAGAATAGGAGCAGAGCAAGGAGCTCCAAAACATCAAAGGTGGGATCAGATGCCATGGAGAAGTGAGGATCCCCTGCCGACCGGTCACACCTGCCGTTTTCTCCTTGTCCTGCTCGGGAAATAACGGGAAAATTCATCGTCAATTCAGTGCATAAATAATGGACTAACAAGTAGTATGATAAACGTCAGCCAGCATTTCAATCAATGATAAATTGTATTTGCTGACAAGGTTATTGCATCAACCATAGAACTTGACAAGCCAAAAAAAAAAGGATATTGTCCAAAGTCGAAAATCCTATTTCGTGAGGGAGGGGGGGGGGGGGGGGGGGGGGGGGGGAGTGGCCAACTTTTTCAGGCCAACTTCCTTTTACTTCCAATTTTTTTGCATAAAGTACTACATTTCCTTCATATCACTATACTGTGGTAAGAAGTGGGGGGGGGGGGGCAACCAACCTTTCAGTGGACATTTTCAATAGTAAAGGTAATGTGGGGAAAAAATAAAATAATTTATTCCGTTTTCCGTTTCGCGTTTTAGCAACACCCGTGTTAGGGCGGGGCTCTATTGATTATATTGTGAAAATACATTAATTCTTTGAAAATCTTTTCGTTTGCTCCTGGGTTCTATGCCAATGATCCAAGTATAGACATTTATGATAAAGAAAGGTGCATCTAGCAAAATAGTTTTTTTTTAATCCCCCCCCCGTGTTCAAGGGGGGGGTTTACATAGTCTTAAAATAAATTAATGCTTTGAAATCTGCTCATTAGTATTAATCAACCTTTTTATGATAAAATTTGCAACATTTTGAAATACATGTATGTGGCCCTGGGGTCAGTGGTTCCTTTGGGGTGAGGTGCACGACTGGTTATAAAGTGGAAGTGCATTTTCTCTTTGTTACTCTAATCTACCTCTAAGTATTAAGTAAAATAGAGTAAGCATGCTAAGTTTATAAATATGATAAGCAACGGTGCCTCTTTCAAAATTGTGAATTGTGAATAATATGCCTCTGGTTTAAAACACGAACCAAATTTAATTGTTTGAAAGTTGTTACATAATACTCAGGTGACCTATAAGGCCCGTGAGCCTCTTGTTGGATAATTAAGTTCCAATAATGTAAAGAAAAAATTTGATTAATAATTATCGGGTTAATTTTCTGTAAGTGATCAACCTTTAAAAGAACTAAGCAAAGAAATGTATAACCCAACAATGCCAAAAATGTACGTTTCAGTAGCAAAATAGTAGTTTATAAATATTTAAGATAAAAGAAACTGATGCTGTTAATGGTTTGAAAAGAATAATCTGTTAAGCCCAAAACAATAACAAAATAATTAAAATATATTCCTTTATTTCCTTTCACTCCAAGAATCCAGTTATGCTGGAAAAACTTAACCTTTTGCTACTTTTAAGCCCATGAATCATCACCTCTGAAAAAGAGGGCTGGCTATATATCTGCTCACCCTAAGAATCGGCCGTCAAGACAAAGGTCGGTTCATCGACAAATATTGGAGATCAGCAGCCGCGGCAAAAAATGTTGGGTCTCCTAGTATGATTTCTACCTGAAAAGTATTTCTTTAAAAAAATTGCAGTTCTTACTTTCTAAAATTATTACGAGATAAAAAAAAACCCAACAATTCATTAAATAACTCTCATTTCAGTAATTTCTTGAGAGAATGGGTGCGTGGGCGAATTTCCGCGTGTTCTCTGCTGAAAACAATCAATAAGAAAGCCGTGAGTTCATATATGTACATTTAACAAGCACATTTACCCCAAAACTTCAGCCAGAGTTGTTAGTACCCGGAAAGCCTCGATTAACTAGTGAAGGATTAAATTTCATTTGTTACATTTTGCATTGATTAACCGATTTAACCTTAAAAGGTATTAAAAACAAAATATTGAAGGAGTAAAAAACAAGAAGTCTGTGAGCCAATGCACATTAGTAATATCCCTGTTCTGATGTGAATGTTCACTAATCATGTTAATATACAAAAGTTGCGTAACGGGCAGATGCACGGTTACATAGGAAGTTGATTTCAGATTTATACAAAAATGAATCCCACCTTATGACTTGCTTCAACAGTGTATGTGCTAAAATTTCAATCATCTCCAATGAGTAGTTGCTGAGAAAACTGCTATGAAATTTGGTATGAATGGTACGGACAGATGCAGTGAAACATATGGAGATAACGAACAGTATTCAAGATCAAAGGTCCATAAAACATTACAAAATAATAGCAGAGCAAACACGGACATCCGAAACATCAGAGGTGGGATCAGGTGCCATGGAGGAGTGAGCTTACCCTTGCTGAGCGGTCACACCCGCCGTGTGCTCATTCTCATGTTCGGGAAATAACGGAAAAATCCGTCGTTAATTCAGTGTATAAATAATGGACTAACAATAAGTATGAAAAACGTCAGTCAGCATTTGACTCAATGATAAATTGTATTTACTGCCAAGATCATTGTAACGACCATATAACTTAAGAAATGAAGAATTTAAACGAGACTGCTGATATTATTGTTTCATCAACTTGTTTGTCAACAATTTACCTCGTTTTAGAAATTGTTCATACGTAGACCATGCTCTTGCGTATGGAATCAACTGAGATATGTAAACTCCATATGCAGGTGATGAAGGTATATTGCTGCATAGGTAAGGGAAGATGACGATAGAAAAGTAAGTCATCACGTTTATCATAGAGCTTCGTTGTCAGATTACCATTAACGTCTTTTCCAAGTGGAAAAAGTTTAAAGTTTTCAAGTAGGTGTTTAGATAAACAATAAGATGACATTGGATTTAAACAAAAATATAGCCCACCATATGGCATGCCTCAACAAAGAATGGCTTAATTTTCAATCATTTGTGATGAGTAGTTGCTGAGAACATGAACAAACAAATAAATTCCACCATATGGTAAGACTTAGGCCACGAATGGGTGGCTTGCATATTGCTATGAACTTTATGAAATGTGTAGTAGATCATTGAGTGGTTCTTGTTTGTATGAACTCTGGATGGAAAGTTAAATTCTTGGACCTGTTGCTGCTCAAAATTTTCTAGCAAGGAAGCATTTTTGTCGCGATATGAGAGCCCATAAAAAAAGACTCAAGCTCTCAGAAAGATCCTGCTTCTCAACAGTCATGAATATTGAATGATATGATGAATGAACAGACAGGCATGGGGTCTACAATAAATGTAGTTTAGAACAACTGCAGAATACTGTGTTGAGGGATTTTCTTTTTTTAAAGATTGAAGAAAGGGTCTCCTGGTTACAAATTGGGACAGAGACGTTTGTGGATTTATATTTGCATTCATTCAAGGCAATACCCCTATGGTTCTTTCGGTATGGTCATTTAAACTATTACAGATGTGGTAGTGTATATCTTGCTGATTGTCACCAATGGCCGCGTGATGAGTTTAAGCAAGGCAAGTTTGTTATCAAAAAAAGACTTGGAACATTTAATCAAGTGGATCCAGATCATTTTCGTGCCAGTACCCACTGAGACACGGGACGTCGGTTTATTCGGTCTAATCCTGCATGGCAATGGACCAGTTGCAATGTCAACTCTGTACTTCGCGACTCTGGAGAAGATGCTTTAAGTACTGCACCATGCAAATACTAGTAATCTGCAATGTTTAGCTATGCAAAATAAAAATCTGAAACAAAGAAAAGTGTATAAAGAATACCTTATTATATAAAAGCAGAGAAAATTCGGTTTTAGGGAGAAATGGGCTTTCTTTTATCAATTTTTCGTTGATATTCAAGTAATTTCAAAAATATATAATTGATGTATATTTGGTTATTTTGGCATACTTTTTTCGCTTGAACGGCAGTAAATTTGGGGGGAAATTCGGGTATCCGCCATCTCTTATCACCTTTTTCTTTAATCTTCTTGACGCCAATTTTACTCGGCGTATTTTTTTCAGAATCTGCATCCGCGAATAAATCGGACTAGATTAGTACTTATTTGCAATCTTCAAGATTTTTGTTAAGTTTGTATCATATGTTATTAAAGTGAGATTACACTGACGAAGAAAATGAGACACACATTCGGAACACATAAAAATTTCTTAAGTAGCGGAATGTCGCCTGCTTAGCGCAGTAAGAGCGAACTTTTCTTTTGGTTCTTAGTGAGATCGTTGTTGTTATCGTTAATACTACAATTTCGAAACAAAACATGTGCATTATATTCTTCAAGAAAGCATTAAAAATCGAGTTATTGTTATGTATCGATCCATCATATCGAACCCCACCCAATTTGTATCCAAATGCATCGATGTATTATTATAAAAATCCATCAGCAGGTTATCGTGACGTATTTTTGGTTGCTTGTTGAAGATGCCTTGGTAGGGAGAGGTATAACAATCCTTTTTTAGTGCTCTGACTGTTCATTATATGCCGGAATATTATCAAATATAGTTTGTTCTGTTAAAGCATTCCCAGCAATTTTTAAACAAAAATTCCTTCTTCTTTTACTTTTCCACAGCTGAAAGAACCTCTCCAACGCTAATTGAAAAGCTTTCAGCAGTAGCAGCAGCTTTTTTTCCACCGGGGATAATAGTAGTTGATTAATTCTTGGTGCTCCAGTCTCATTATATTATTTGTATAATCTACGACTGGAAGATATAAAACCACTTTCACTTCGGAAATGAACACATCAATGGAAACAATAAGGGTAACAGTAATAATTGTAAACATAGCTTTTATATCAGCCCGAACTACTATATCTCAACATTATGAACAAATTTATGAAAATGTAAAATCAGTCATTTTTTTTAGATGTGCGAACATATTCCCATGCCCAGCAAGTATTGTAGAAGAACATCAATTCAAAATGGCGCTTAACAAGTGTTTTGAAAGGCCAGCCCTTCTTTATCCTTTGCCCTCGTCATATTAAATGCAAATAACTGACACCCAAATCCGGGACACCCTCACAAACAAAATTTTCATTCCATATATGTTTCAAAGCGTGTAAATGGTCAAAAGAGGTAAATTCTAAAGCATGTCATAACTGAATTACGGCTTCACAGGGAATGCTTAAATATGAACACCTGTGTTTGAGAAGCTTATTATAATAGCAAGACCGACGTACTCTGGTTCTATTGTCAGTGTGGGCTTCCGAATTTCAACACCAGCCTCTTTGAGGATATTGATTTGTCCAGCATGGAAAAAGCTTTGTCATGCCATTACACTAGTCACATTTCCGTGGTGTTTAATAACTTTGACCCTGACGAAGTAGGACCACCCCAGCACGCGTCGTCACAACAAGCTTCAAACAAGAGTTTGTCAAAAGAAAGTTAAGTGTTATAATCGTCAAATTCCAAAGCATCAAAGCCAAAGGGGAGCCCCTATGGAACTACCAGTCGGAAATTGACTCCGACATTATCATTGTCACTGAAACCTGGTTACATAAGTGAAAATATTTCCTTTGAAAAGGAAGTCCTCCCAGAGAACTATCAGTTCCTTTATCGGCTAGGCGACCCACATGAAGGCGTAGCAGCCATCCCCAATTCCAACATTGCTGGGAGCCATGTTGATACAGACACTACCACAGAATTTAGATCTGCTGCGATTACCTGAAAGGTAAGCAAAGTAGCATTCTTAGAGGAGTTGTGTTTAGCTGTCAGGAACCTTGCCACGAGACATATGGATTGGAGGCGAACAGGCACATACCAAGCCCGGGCCTAAGTGATCCTGACACGGTACAAATATAAACCTGATAGAAAACGAAATATTAAAACCATACTGTGTGTGTCATGTTTCATTATTATGTAAGGAAGATCAGTCCTTGACGAAGACAGAGTTGGAGAAACCAGGGCGCATCATCATGCACCAGTCTCTTCTGCTGTTGAGGTAAATTTACTATAACACGGCGGAAATGTGTAACTTCTCAAAAGGTTGGCACAGACGATTTGCCAATATTGTTGGTGTAGCGCATCCGGATATTTACAAGTTCATCGCTTCTCTTAAATAAATCTGAACAAGCTCCGACAGATATGGTCAAAAAGGTCGGCAATATTAGATGTAGTTTGTGATTTAATGAAAAAATAGATTCAAATCTATACTAGATTCTAAACTCTAGAATTTTAAATGTAGTTCGAGATTCCGTAGAAAGGACAAAAACTTCCTTTCGGCTGTATCTGGAGGGGTTGGCACACAACTTTAATACTCAAATTGATATACTTGTTCATGTAAAAAAAAATGAAAATAAGTACATTCACATACACGATTTTCCTGATTTTGTAAATGGTGTCGGTGTATTATAGACTGTATTATGTACCATGGCATCGTCATTTTATAATTGACACATGGTGCAATCCGAATGAAAAACAGTCAAACGGTTCAGCCATTTATGGATTGATTGCCTGTTGTTTAACGTCCCTCTTGA
Organism: Saccostrea cuccullata; assembly: GCF_032062105.1. Taxonomy (NCBI): domain Eukaryota; kingdom Metazoa; phylum Mollusca; class Bivalvia; order Ostreida; family Ostreidae; genus Saccostrea; species Saccostrea cuccullata. The sequence continues at coordinate 2,294 of NW_026926233.1, read as the reverse complement.
GAATATTTCACTCATGGAGACGCAACCACTTTCCGGTGGAGGGCTACAAAATTTGTCCTTTATTCGGCACTCAGGGCTATTGCGCAGGGGGGGGGGGGGGGGTCTTTTTGTGTCAGTACCTATCGGGACACGGGACCTCGGTATATACGGTCTCATCCAAAGGACCGATCTCTACGTCCCGCAGTGGGATTCGAACCCGCGACGTAAGAATCAATTACTAACTTCACGACTCTAGAGCACACGCTCTAACCGCTGCGCCACGCGATTGACTATTTATGACAGAAAGCCAATATAGCAAAGATGGCAGAAGATCTCGACCATGACTTTGCACACTTCCTTGACAACTCAACATATAACACTCCCATAAATGAACTTTGAACCATCTTTTAGACTATCTGTCACAACACCATCAAAAAGCATGTACCAACGAAGTGGACCTCAACCAGATTTAATCAACTATAAAAAAAATAATGAGAGACAGAAAAACAGGCGCCGGCAGAAATCAACTCAGAAGGAATGTAAGAGTGCCTCTAATTACTAGTATGTATTGGATATGGTGCAGGAGGATTCTAACAGCAAGAAACTCTGCTCCTTCAATAGATGATTCAAAGACGGAGGCAGGGTTGATACCGCTCTAGTGGTCAATAACAATAGGTTTTTTTTTCTGTACGACTTCCAAGTAGCAAAGAATTTTACTACTGAAGCAAAAACTATTTGACTAGCTTTCGAATATATGAGTCGCCCGCGTGGCGCAGTGGATAGAGCGTCTGCGAAGAAGTCAATTTTTACGTCGCGGGTTCGAATCCCACTGTGGGACGTGGAGACCGGTCCTTCGGATGAGACCGTATAAACCGAGGTCCCGTGTCGCAGTAGGTGCTGGCACGAAAAAGATCCCTCCCTGCTCAATAGCCCTGAGTGCCGATCATAGGACAAAATTTGCAGCCATCCACCGGAAAGTGATGGCGTCTCCATATCCAGTGAAAAATTCTCGAGAGGGACGTTAAACAATATACAATCAATAGAATATATAAAAAGAACTTAAAGTAAAAATTCATTTACAATATTGTATCGCTTGCGGAGCAGAGCGGCACTAAGGGATCACTTTACCGGCGTCTGTCTGTCTGTCACTCCTTGTATTTTAAGAACTGTGAGAGATATCGACTTGATATTTTGTACATTTATTGCTTGGTACAGTGGCATTTGTAAATTACCACGATTACCGACCTCGTGACCTTTGTCCTTTGACCTTCTTTATAAAAAGTTAAAAATGCCAATATACTACATATTTTTGACATTTAAGGGGTAATTCTATGCTATTTAGCATGTGCACTGTTTGTCTCAAAACATGAAAAATACCAGCGTTACAGTTCATTTCACCTTGACCTTTGACCTACTTTACAAAGAATACCCCGTACACTTTAATTTCTCTTAAAACTTTTGAGTGGCGGGGTGTTCATAAATAACATTTTTACATGTTTATGACCTCATAATTCTATTCTTTGAAAATATATGATATTCAGTTACCACACAAACTGAAATTTAAGTATTATGAAAAACATCGGGATCGGGATCCCTCAAGATATCTGTGTAGAGCGACAGTTGGTGTAAAGACTGATAAACACGTATGAACACATGCCCCCCCCCCCTTTTTTCCAACATTACCTTTACTATTGAAAATGTTCATTGAAAGGATGTTTGCCCCCCCCCCCCACTTGTTAACCCAGTAAAAGGATATCAAGGAAATGTAGCATTGTATGGGGAAAAATTGGAAGTGAACGAAAGTTGGCTACTACCCCCCCCCCTCCCCAAACACACACACAAACACCACGAAATTCCTTTTTTTGCTTGTTAAATTTTACAGGTAAGTAAAGAAGAGGCCCATGGGCCACTTTGCTCACCTTATCACTGTGGCTAGGAAAAAGCAGATTTGGTTTGTACTTGAAAAGCTTAAATCCAAAAGTAGTCCCATGACCAATCCTGGCTTTGCTATTCTTGAGAAGATTTTTAAAGAATTTTTCTATACATTTCTATGTAAAACTTTGGTCGGCCGTTGTGGCCCCGCCCTATCCCCGGGGGACATGATTTGAATAAACTTGAATCTACACTACCTGAGGATGCTTCCATATAAATATGATCAATTTTGGCTTTGCTATTCTTGAGGAGAAGATTTTTAAAGAATTTTCCTATATATTTCTATGTAAAACTTTGTGGTCCATTCAGGCCCCGCCCTACCCCGGGGGTCATGATTTGAACAAACTTGAATCTACACTACCTGAGGATGATTCCATATAAAT
>NW_026926232.1:0-27519 GCF_032062105.1 Saccostrea cuccullata | reverse complement strand
ATCCGGACGACAGATATCCGGATGCTCCAGTATCCGGACGTTTTTTCATCGGGGCGGAATTTTTTAACGTTATTTTGTCTTGTATAACTGGTAATTCAGATATCCGGATGCTTCAGATATCCGGACAAATTGACTAGAAACCAAAGCGTCCGGATAAATGAGGCTCCACTGAAACTAGAACGACATCTGCATAATGTAGATATTGTATATCCGGTAAAGAAATTAAAATATTGAAAGATCCCTTAATGAACCTGAGGACAACAAAATGTAATATGTCATAAAGTTTTCTAATGATTCTTGTTTGACGGGTCATCAAAAACGTTAGAAATCGGACAGTACAGGTTAATATTTTTAACTTTAAGGTTCTTTGACCTACTATTTTTGGGTATAGCAATTGTTTACTGAATAAGTGGAATTTCTAGCAAATTCAGCGATGCATCCCCAGAAGTTGGTATATATGTATATTTAATGTTAAGAAAGATATTTACAACAATCCATACGGGTTAAATGGTTAGTAATATTCAATTATGGAGATCTCAAAACCCTGGTTATAATTATGCCAAGACAGAATCCTCCCTAAAAATTCTGCTATAACGATAATCTTGCATTTCTTAGTTGATCTTATAAAAGAGATATATGATTAATGATTATATAAATTGATTAAGTTAAGCAATATAATTGATTTAATAACAAAAAATGACATAAGCAAGAGGTAAGATTGGTCTTTCAACATATCAAATACCTTTACTTTGCTCACTCCAAAGAGAACTGGTTTGGGCCTGAACGTTTTTATTCAGGTTGTCTATCTTCCGCTGGTCATTGGCTAAATATGTGAGCATAAGTGCTAGTCCTGCAATTATGATTGTTGTTAAAAATATTCTGACAACCTTGCTGAACTTGACACAGTTTCCCTTGCTTTTCAAATTATCCTACGTAAAGAAGAAAAAATACAAATAATTAAATAAGTACATTTAAAACATTGACAAACCGAACAAAACAAAAAACTCAAATTTGATTTTTACCAACCTTAGTTTGATGTATATATTGGTCAACATCTACATAGGAGTGTTTTGATAGCTGAAATTATTTAAATAAATATTTCACAATTTTTAACAGTTATTAAATTATATTTATCCTTTTAAACTACTGCAAAATATTTGAATATATCTTTTGTGCTATTTTCATGGATTTCAATGCTATTTTTTAAAAGTACTCACCTTTGAACATCCACGTTGTTGAGATGTTGCCATCCTATGACCCTATATATATATATATATATATATATATATATATATATATATATATATATATATATATATATATATATATATATATATGTTATGCAAGAAAATAAACTACAAAAATTTCATTTGTGCAAAATTATATAAATTTTCCAAATATACCATTTAAATTGTTTTACGGGTATATGTACTGGGATGACTTTGTTATATCAGTAAATTCGCAATATCCGTGTTTGTACTAAACGAGTTTTGCTGTATTTTGCAACTATATCATTTAAATTGTTTTACTGGTAGAATTTAAGACAACGCGATGGAGCTTTATCAAATACAATCAACAGGCCATGGGGCGACTTTACTCAATAGAGCATTGTTGCTAGAAAACAGTTTAAATCAGTTCTAAGTGTTGAAAAACTTAAATGCATGAAAGGTCCCGACCTAGCCCTTAAATGGAGAGATGAAAAGATTTGAACAATATTGAATTTACACTGACTTGGTGTGCTTGAATATTTCATACTCACCGTCAATGAAAACGCAACACTATGATTTTAGGGTGAAAAATTATATACGGGATATAACTATGTACCAAACAAGTTAGGACATCTTTCACTTTGCCAAATCAGTTATTTAATGGTTGAATGGTTTTCATTCCATTACCGGAAGTTGATTTTTTAGCCCTCTTTACAGATAACATTCAAATAAAACACCCCCCTTCCGACCATTTAATCAAAATATGCTAGTCCGCCATGTACAACATACAGTGTACGGAGTCAGATTTCTACCTTGCATTAGGTTTATCAATGTCTTTATCTGAGCGATATAAATATTCTTGGGCATTTTTAATTGCCTGTTGTTCAGATACTGAGGTCGAATCTTTTCTAACTTGGCGTAGTAGAGCAACTTTTGGACTTCCGGTCAAGAAACTGTCCTTTATGCTATTGAAACACATGAGCCTGATGAGTCGTTCTATAGTGTACATTTGCATCTGCAGCTCTTTATTTCTTTATTTTGAGAATTTCCAGCATTAGCAATGAAAATCAATCATTTTGAGGAAATATTGGCATCACATCCGGTAAAGAAAGAAGGATTTTTCCCCGGCATTTTAGTACAATACTTATGATTAACTGCTACAAAACCTTGAAACCCCAAAATATTGTTAAAAATTTTATCAAAAAGGCAAAATTTTGATTTCTTTTAAGAGGACTAAAAGCAACTTTCGGTAGTGGACAGAAATTCATTCAACCGTTAAATAATTGATGTTGCAAAGTAAAATATGTCCTAACTTTTTTGGTACATAGTTATAACCCGTATATAATTTTCAACCTAAAATTAGGGTGTTGCGTTTCTATTGACGGTGAGTATATTTTATTATCTCTGACTTTTTTCCTTCAAGTTTGATCTTTGATTGTTGCCCGATCCTTTCCCTGGGGGTCATGATTTGGACAAACTTGAATCTACACTATCAGAAGATGCGTCCATATAACTATAACCAACAATGGCTTTTCTTTTCTTGAGAGAAGATTTTGTCATATGTTTTTGTGGCCCACCCTGTCCTCGGAGGTCATGACTTGAATATACTTGAATCTGCACTACCTGACAATGACTCCAAATGATTTTTTTATTGTTCCTGGCTCTTGCAAAGTTTTAAATGAAGACTTTATTTTGGGGGCACGGCGTGATGGATCTTTCATTTGAACAAATTTAAACCCTTCACCCAATGATACCCTGTGTTAAGTTTTTCCGTCACTTTTAGTCTTGAGAAGAAGAAACTGAGAAAAGTTTACGACAACACCAACGAATCCAACGACGACGACGACAGTCAATAATGATACTTATGATTTCTTAAATAATCCCCCTCGATGTGAGGTATGACATACAGTATTCATATGCATTTCAGAAAAGAAAAAAGTTCTTCATTTAAATCCTACCATCATTATACAGTGAAATTGTAAACATATAAAACTCCGGATGGAAAAACAACCAAAATTAAGAAAAGTCTTTATAGGACAAGAAAACTTGTTTTCAGATATGAATAAAATTAAATCTTACATTTCCCGTTGGATGTCTTGGATCCTGCAACAAGACAAAATCATTTATACGAGGGTTGATCCAAAAGTAATGTCACAACTTCGATAAAATTTCTCCTAGTCGACGTAAATTAACAAAATTTTACATGATGGAAGCTATATTTATTTTAAATCAGTCCTGAAAAATTCAAATCAAAATGATTTATACTTTTCAAAATATCGAATTTAACACAAAGTGCGATTATGGTAGTCGCCGCGTCTAAATAACGTCATAAAACGGATATGCGCCGTCACACACTTTTAAAAACGCCTTCCCATCGTTTTATTTAAAAAAATGATATTCACAAAAGATTCACATATTTTATTTTCTTTAAGAACAATTGGCACCAATTATACACTTTATCTATAATTCAATCCTTCATCAAAATTCTTTGAACAATACCATAAGACAAACTTAAAAGGGTCTCATATCACTCAAAGTGCCACTAATCTCTTTTACGACAACGTCGACGCTATTGAACATTTCCACCCGACCTTCTATCTTTCGGTATTTCTGTCCCCAAATGATCATTTATTTACCTATTACCCGCCCAAAATCTCTTAAACCATCTATGAACAAGTCTCTCGTTGACATTCTTTCCTCTGCGAGTTTGATTTACCATCATAACTGTTTCTACTTGTGATTTCCTGATTTTGAAGGAAAAATACATTACAACTCGTTTCGGTGTTTTATTCCATTACGACATTTCCTTTCTGCAATACATCAGATATAAACAATACTGTTTATGATGAAAAAAAAAATGCTGCCATTTAATTTTTAACTAAAGATTAGAAAATGTCGTAAATTTTGTCTTGGAATAAAATAAATATTGGACGATAAGACGATTTTTTAGATACTTTTTTAAAATGTGTTTGTCTTTTTTCATTCTAACAATATCAACTTTAAAACGTGACGTTTTAGAGGTGACGCGGCGACACCCCCTATATTTAATGTTTTAAACATCTATAAAATGAATTCAATTGAACATTATTAAATGAAATTTTCAATTTTGATTAAATTTATGTTTATGCATCTTTTGGTGCATTATATTTGATAATATGACGCCAAATATTAAAGATATAGACACAGTGACATTACTTTTGGATCAACCCTCGTACATTTAAACCTTACTAAAATTAACACATAATCTGAAAATAATTACCATCTTTACTCACGAAAAATATTGCTCGTCCTATAGTAGATTCATCAGTATGGAAATTGTCAACATCTGATAACGATAAAACGATAAAATTACACTAAGTATGTATCTTCAGAAATACTGACTAGTTTCCAATATACACTGAGTGATTTAACTTCAACAATTTAACTTCATAATGATCAATGTCAAATTGTTTTGAAACTTACTATTGTCATATTGTGACTCTCTTGTATCCTGCAAAATATATACCCCATTTACAATTGTGTTTTGAATATATAAATTCAAAAAATTTTCAATACATTTTTGAACCATTGTGTTTTGCATAAAGACTAAAAAAAAGACTTATCAAATACTATTTATATGTAGATCATTTGTAAGCTCTTAAAGACAACATAATTATTATGTATACTAAAAATTATCTTGATTATACTCACCTGTATATTTCTTTGTCTTTCACAAAGATTGTTATTTATCCTTAAAAAGTTAGATTAAGTGTTCATGTAAGTAAATCATGTATGATTTTTTTTATCGTCTCAGAATACTAGTAATTATCACATGTCACAATTATATACAGAAATCTACATGTGCATGTAGACTAAAAGTGAATGTAAATGACGCACATTTCTGTCTGCTTTTGATATCTACGGATACAGGCATCTGTTATTTTTTATGCCATATTATTGTTTATCCTTTATTAACAGAACTGAAAAAATTCCATTCGGAACTATAGATTGTTTTTTAGTTTTACTTAATTATATTAATCTTACCCCTCAGCTTCTGAATATCCACTTGTGGCATTGGATGAAGTATTTGTCTGTAGAAAAACAAATATCATATCATAATGGATAAATAGAAACATTTTAAAAGATAGAGAGAAAGAAATAGGGAGAAAAAGAGAGAAAGAAAGGGGGAAAGAAAATGTTTACTTATTTTTCATAAAGGTTTATTTATTAAATCGTTTGGGTAAAAAGGCAAAATTATTTCAAACCAATTACATACTTTAATTATATTATATTCATACTCAAAATTATATTTAAACGGACATTTATTATATTTGTAATTTCTTAATGGTAATTTGGTTAAATTTATGTTTGTTACAAAAAGAGTTGTCTTGGTTTTACTTTTCGTTTTATCATTTTGTCTCCATGATCTTCATTCATGTACAATATCTTAAACTGCAATCGCGTGTTTTAAAACTCATTCTCTTTATTTTTTTACCTCCCAATACATATAACTGTGCTACAATGAGAATACAAATCTTAACTGACATTCTATACTAGCTTTGAAAAGGGGGCACCCAAGATTCGTTCTTAGTTCTTGTTCTTTTTTTGGATTTGAAGTCAAAAAAGTGTTGTATTCGTGGCCTGTTTAAAATTCAAGAAAAGGATACATAAAAGGATGCCAATGTAAAAAGCGAAAATAATGATCTTTGATTGGTCAAAAAAATATCAACAAAAATGTGAAGATGGCACTAAACACGGATCAGGTGTTTGGGAGTTATAATCATCCCCGTTGATCAGCCACGACCGCCGTGAGCTATGTGAATTGTTAAGGTATATGGAATATTCCTTTCTTAAATTCAAAAATAAAAAAAAAAGAAACAAAGACCTAACAATTAATTTGACTTAAGTCAGTTATATTTACTAACAAAGTTATGACAACCATAAAATTTACGAAATGCCGACTATACACGAGGTTGTTGAGATCCCTGTGACATCATCTTTTCAATGAATAGTATACCAGATTTCAAAACTGATCCTACTCAAAGCAAACTCTTGATTGGCGAAAAAAGTGATGCGTTGGTAGATATAAAACCATAGTGGGGTGTTTCTTCTTCAGGAAAGGGGCTGAGAACTAAGTGATACTCACTTGTGTACTTCCTTGTCTGTTGTTCTGAATTGGCCTAAAAATTGAAAAGTTAATATATGTTCATCGTACAAAAACAGCTATCACAATGTAAGAAACCTACACTAGCGTGTTAAACTAGAGAGTAGACGTTTGCATGTATAGTACTTGCAGGTAGCAAAGTTGATAGAGCGCATGCTGCGTATAGGTAGATCGTAAGTTCGCAACCTGCCGTAAAATTTCATTGATAGGTGTTATTTTAAATATTCTTAGTTCCCAAAACAGGCCAACATATAAATTTGACAAGTTTAGCATTTTTTGAGCGAAATAATATATTTTTTTTTCCTTCTGAAGGTAACTTTACTCTTAAGAGACTCTCAAAAAAGGAATACCGACAAAGGTTATGTAATTTTTCATATTATTGATATATGATCATTTTACTTTTACTCATTTGTAAATCACAATTTTTGAGAGGTACATTTATTTTATCTGCTTTGTGTTTTTGTATCTTACCCAGCTGTTGAATATCCACTTGAATTCGTTCCCTGTGAAAAAAAGATACATTATGAATTCATTTTATTCACATTTATATTTGATTGAGGTTTTTAGAAATTAGATTGAAAAAAATGTATATGATCAATTGTAGAGACAGATTATAGAATCGTTTTTAATCACTATTATATCCTTTCTGGGAATTTGTCAAATGATTTTTTTTCTGTCATAGATTGGACGTCCCATGAGCTAACAACAGTTTTTGATACATACAATTATGATAATTCCAGTGAATATTTTAAATATTTTACGATCTTTCGTTGTCATATTGCAAATATAATTGTACCACGAATGAAAATGCACCAAAAAAAAGTTTACATTTGAAGTAGTAGTCGCTTGCCGTAACTTTTGAATAAATCGATATTGTAATAGTTTTTTTTTCTTTTTGTTGTTATCGCTCTATCTTGTACAAAGATTTTTATTTTAATTTTGCAATTTCAAAATTATCCTCATAATTTTACAATTTTTATAATGTATATTTTTAAGAACACATACTTAAATACTAGCAAAATGATATTCGCGCGAAGAAGGAAAGGAGCTATAGTTACCGAATCGGATTCATTAGTTGACTGACTCTGGCTCATTACCAAGATAGAAGGATTGACATTCTAAAAAAAATAAACTATATTATTTCAGCAATAGAGCTTGCAATGCATATCAAAATATTTTGTAATGTATTCTGTAATATGAATCAAAAATAAATAATTTTAGGAAGTTATGCTTATCTTTATCGTCTTCGGTAATAAGATTTATTTCCCTTAAGAAATAAATCCACTTATAATAGCGATGCTTACTACTGTATCTGAGACGCGCGCCATAGATTTGTGCACGTAATGCCCTGCTGTAGATGACGTTATAGCCTGTTAATTTTTAACGTCACAATATTTGTTACAGTTTGATAAAGAGGTGGGTGTAGTTTGTCTCGTAGCTTAAAAACCCCACCTTCCCAATCCCCTTATTTAAAATAAAAGTATAGATGTAGATGTCAAGTTATTTTTTTCGCCAGTGCATTTTTCTGCCCTAGTTTTTCTAAATATTTTCGGGAAACCTTGAACCGTGTCATGTGAAATATGAGAGACATTGGTTTAGACAGTCATACTTGTGATAGAAGTTCCATTCGTCAAGATCTGCATGTAAAGAAATGTGAAGGAGAGTCACTGGGGTTATTCGAGACGCCTTCTATGATAGTATTTTTCACAAGTTCTGCTGAGTATCTTTTCACCTAGTACCAGCATTAATGTTGTCAGTATTCAAATCTTCAGGACTTTACAAGGATAAGGATGCAAGGTTTATAAGGATAAGGATATAAGGTTCATAAGGATAACGATTATGAGGTTTATATGGAGTTATTTTATAACGATTAATAAAGTATAAATATATTGTATTATTTGTAGGTCGTGGCCACAATTGCCAAATCAAAAATAAATCATTTTAAGAAGTTATACTAGCTTGTCTCCATAGTCTTTAATAATTACTAATCGCACATGTACATGTATTTAAATTTAAAATTTAAAACTCAATCATCTTTAAATAAAAAATGAAGAAAATGCGATTTTACATGGTTGTATTGAATATAGTTTTTGCCTTGTCCCTCTCCCTGCCTGTCGGTTTACAGAACAAAAGACAAGACCTTTCACTGAGTAGCATTAAATTTTATCTTTTGGCTTTGACCATAGATTTAGACAATACCTAAATACTTTAACGTTGGCAGTATCTTTTGAATGCATGGTCAGTTCATCGTATATTTTTTTTTATTTTTATTTTATTATAATTTGGGGCGGGGGACAATATTTTTAATCTTTTGACCTTGACACTTGAGTTTGATTTTCAATTGAGAAACTCAATTAAAAAAATGCAATAAAAACATACAAATCTTTTTTTTCAATATGATCTTCAAAATTCAATTGTGACTTCATGAACTTTTGCATTTCCCTGTAATTTCTTTGAAAGTTACAATTTTTAATGGAATTGTCTTTTAGAAAACACAGTGCATGCATCATCCACAAGATTTTGAGATATTTGATTTTTCACAGCATTTTACACAATATATACAAAATGTTGAGTGAGCGACGGTTGACGACACTATTTTCTAAAGAAATGATTCCTTTTAATACTTTTCTGCATAAAACTTAGAAATGTACCAGATTAATTACGTCACATTTTTAATATGCTCCTTCTTTATGCCATATTCTTTTATGATCATTCATATTAATCCACACAACAACCCAATTGTATTGGTTCTAAGGAATTTTATCGAAAATTTTATATGAAATATCTGAACTATAAAGAAACGGTAATGGCTTCAAATGGTTTTCCAACATTCTAAAACGTTTCATGCACTGGAAAAATGGAATATACCTGGGAAGGGCTTCAGGGAAATAAAATTCATATTACTTGTTTTAAAATGCCAATAAAATCAGAGAGTTGAAAGATAGACAGTTTATGTTTGATTTGTAGTCTGGGTGTTCAAAATCTCTCATGTCCAAAAATGATGTTGATTATGTGTGATTTAGACATTGAACTTTGAAAAGCAAATAATGCTGTAATATACAATTGAAAATCTTTCACTATAAATCCGTTTACAATAAAAATAATCTGTTCACGATATTGTGAAGTCATAAAATCAAGAAGGATTCAAGTACTTAGGGGACGACCATTTGCTCCTGAGGGGGGGGGGGGGGGGGCTGGCAAATTTTTTTTAAAACGGATTATTTATTTTCATGCCTGTCGAGGACAGATTATTTATTTTTAAGATTATCAAGGACAGATTATTTATTTTCTTCTTCGTCTTCCCGTACCGTGATCAATTGATTCTAAAAGACTAATCATTTAAATACCATAGGCAGATACAGGATTTGGGGAGGGGCGTGTATAACTTCGTTTAGGCAAGAGGTCTGGGGCCGCCGTAAGGCCCCCAGGTCCTGGGCGAAGCCCTGGTGGAGGCCAAGGGAGTAACCCCCCCAACCCCCCTCGAAGCTCTTGGGTTGTATTTTAAGAGTAAAACCAGGCACTATTATAGTGGTATTGATTATTATGAACCAAAGTATGACATAATTAATACTGGTCATAGCATACTTTGAATGAAGGGGGTTCAGGGGGCGAAGCCCCCTGAAGCTCTTGGGTTTTTCTGTATGTAAAAGAGTTAAACCAGACACAATTGTGTAGGAATTGGTTAGATATGTACCAAAGTATGACATTATTAATACTAGTCATATCATACTTTGAATGAAAAGGGCTCAAGGGGCAAAGCCCCCTGAAGCTCTTGGGGTTTTGTGTATTTTAAGAGTAAAACTAGGCACAAAAATATTGGCATTGTCCCAAAGTATGGCATTATTATTATTATTCGTATCATACTTTGAAATTTTAGGGGAGGGTTGTACACATGTACGTCCCACTTAAATCCACCAGTGTATATTTTGTATTAATTTATTGGGGAAGAGCAATTCTTCGACAAGAAAATTTATCTTTTGTGGTGTATAAGAATTGGCTTGTATTTAAAGTACTGTTATTCATCACACCTACTAAGTGCGCATTGTCATGTTGACAAACTGACTTAAGTATCCAGTCTGGTAATCTGATTTTAAATATACTATTTGGTTCTAAAATGGCGAGCGAAGCGAGCCAAAAAAATTTTTTTGAATTGAAGACTTTTGAAATTAAATTACACGTAAATAAAAAAGGTATTTTTCACAATATTTAAATATCATAAGTCAAGGTCAGATTATTTATTTTCTCTGTAGTGGAGGAAAGATTATTTATTTTCAATATTTTCAGGGACAGATTATTTATTTCCAAAATCTGCCAGCCCCCCCCTTCAGAATCAAATGGTCGTCCCCTTAGTTATCTCCAAGGAATCTCATCAAAATAAGTGTATGAAGTAGAGGGGGCAGGCATTGAGAAATAACGACGTTCCCTAAAAATTACATAACTATTTATTAATTTCGTAGCATCAGTCCACGATCTTTTAATAACCCTTTTTAGTATTCCTTGGAATATCCATATGTTATACAGGGACGTAGCAACCGGGGGCCGGGGGGGGGGGGCCTGCCCCCCCCCCCACCCACTTTTTTTGCCAACAATACTTTTACTTTTGAAAATGTTCATTGAAAGGCTGGTTGCCCCCCCCCCCCCACTTTATACTAAAGTAAAGTAATATGAAGGAAATATAGTATTGTAAGCTTAAAAAATGGATATCGAAAGGAATTGGTAGTGAAAAAAGTTTGCCTCTAGGATTTTCGACTTTGGGCAATTTTCCCTTTTTTTTTTTTTTTTTTTGTTTTTTTTTTTTTTTTTTTTTTTTTTTTTTTTTAAATTTTTCAGGTAAGTAAAAAAAATTTCAGTGGCTGGCCCCCCCCCCCACTTTCAAAATCGATGCTACGGTCCTGTTATAAATTTATGGAATCGTTTTATAAAAAATACTGAATACCCAAGGCTAACGGACTTATTTAGAATTTATTTTATAAAACAAAAAAAAGAGAAATTGCTTTTTAAAAAAAATGAAATATTTTGAATTAAATATTACATAAATCGTCTTCTGGATAATCTGGAGGTGGAACTGTGTATATTGCTAATTTAAAAAAAATAAATCCGAAATATCAGATGTATTTAAATTTTGCAACTGTTACTCATTAGCAACATTTTTCATTTGGTATATTAATCATCATCATCATTATTATCATTATTATTATATCAATCTCCATTATAATCATATATGAAGCTTGTCTATCAGAATTATTTTCCAGTTTGAAAACTCAAACATAATATTAAGGTATGTCACTCGTCAGCTTTTTAGAAAAGTTCCGTCAGAACCTTTTACTTCAAAACTATTTATTGCAATTCAATTTTTATACCATATTTAAATTATACAGTGTAAATTGTTTAACATTCAATTACAAAATGCTCAAAAAATCAAAAAGAAGCTAGATTTATGAGGGACTTTTTCTTCTGGTGGAATGATATTTAGCAGAAAATTCTGCAAATCTACATATTCATTTAATTTTATGTTTTTGAACATACATTGAATTAGGGAATATTTTCTGTTATGACATGCTAGGGATATTAAATATGGGTATCAATTTATGTTTAAGAACAAATTTTACTCCTTCCTACAATAAACTTTAATATGTTAAGAAGTCAATATAAAGTTTACGCAGCTTCATTATTTTTGTTTGTTTGGTTGTTTTTTTTCTTTTCTAAAAATCGCATATTTTGACCAAAATTTCAAAATTCACGCCACTGACCCCATTTATTTCTTTCATTACTTTAGACTACTAGATACTTTTGACCGATCAGCACTTAAGTCGTAAAATGTTTGATATAAGAAATATTTCATTGCCAATTTAGATTTTTATTACCCGAAATATGATAATTTTTAGTGCAAAAAGGTCACACAATAATCTAAGCGCATAAATTAGCTTGATTTCTTCAATGATAAATATTGTGTAAACTATTTTACGTAGAACTAATTTTTATTGCTATGTTAACATCTGATGAAATATGATTAAGGTTAAATAATTATCCAATTACAATTTAGTGCAAAATCCTTGATGTAACAAATTTCAAGAGTGACATACCCTACGGCAGATAGGATTTGATTTATAAATACATGTACTTTTTTAATTAGAAATATGAAAATTTTTATTTCGATTGCATTTTGACTTACTAGGAATGTCTGTCTGCCAGTGTGAAAAACCTTCTCCAGTGGATGCCTTAAAATTGTTAAAAAGGGAATGTGAACCATATTTTTTTATATGTAAAAAAGTATAATGTAAAATACTTTAATTACGAGGGGTGATCAAAAAGTTCGCAAACTATCTCTATATCTACAAAACCACAATTCAGATTGGAATGAAATTCGGTACACACATAGCCATGCACAAGGTCTTTAAATAGCATATCCTGAATAAAGGATTTCTCCTCGTTTGTGACGACACAATGTGAAAATGACGTCACTATTTCGGTCACTTGTGACTAAAAATGGTTGTCTCAGTCGAACTCGTTAAACAAACGACTGTACAATTTATTGTAATATCTTAGAAATCCCTCTACAGTATCATATAATAATTTGTACACAGTTTATTGAGATAAATGAGTTCCTATAAATTCAATTAATGATTGGATTAATCGTTTTAGTGAAGGAAGGCTGATGGTTAAATATGATACTTGTCATCTTGCCCAGTGAAAGCAAGTTTGAAAAGATATGTATTTTTAATTAAGCAATTTGCTATCAAAGACCTCCAATTAGCACTTTGAAAAATAGTTGAATATTTGAACAATGATATAAGTATTAAATACCTAAGATATCGTTTACTTTAGATTTTAAACATATTAGATATGATAAAAAGGATGCACCTATTCTCTATCCACCTTGAATAAAGGTCTCTCCTGAGACAGAAGATTTGTGTTTTAATGGTCACCATGCTTATTTTTGGAAAGGATATTATTATCCACCCATTCTGTTGCCGAGATGACCATTTCTGACAAATGAACTCTTCTTGTCATAAAAATTAAGTCACATGGAAAGAAATATAAAACTCGGAAAAATCTTTCAACTTCTGTGACAGAACGCTACGGAGGGGGTCACGTGACCGCCAATATCACGTGATTCGCGCATGCGCAGAACGGTGGTTGATGTGCATTAAAATTTGGGAGGATTAATTTAAAATATAATCAACATTAAAACCAAATATTGTTTCTTGTATTGAGGTTATTCAATTAGTTTGCGAACTTTTTGATCACCCCTCGTACATGTACCTTATTCTTACGAGTAGTACATGGTATTTTTTGATTGATAAGTGAGAAAAAAATCTCAAGAATGTTTTGTTTTGCTACATATATATATATCAAATGCTAACAAATAAATCTTTTCGAGCAGACTGGCTCGTGTGATTTCGCAAAAATAATGTTTATACAAATAAAAAGCAGAAAGAAAAGGAACTAGAAGAAAACATTTTCATATATGAATGAATTCGAAGTTAATCTTACCATTTCAACTTTTAAACAAATAATCCTTTAAATTGTCTGTCACATTACCCTTAGCTCTAATTCATACCATTTAAATACCTTTATATGTTTCATCTGCTTTAAATACCACAACAATTAAAAAAGAATGGTAAATCCCCTTTTCCTACATTTTCGCATGTCAATTATACAATTTGTGTACTGCCCCTCATTTTGACTTTTCTATTTTATATAGACATATTCGAAGATAAAAGCTAAAGTGTTCCTAGAAATTCATTTAATGCGTGAGAAAGTATTATAATAATGTTCACTAAAGAGCCGTCTGAAGCATTTTTGAAAAGTAGGTCAGAGGTCAAGAGGTGAATAAGTACTATGAATAAATTTGAGAAGTAGGCCAAGGCTAATTCCAAAAATCACGCTGTCAGTAATGCTTTTTATAAAAGATTTTGCGCCACGCTATTGCTTTTAAACAAAAGTCGAATTCCCACTTAATTTTAAGAAATAAGCCGTGGAAGACGAACAGAGAACAGACGTAAGTAGACTGTGATTATTCAAAGTTTTCCCTAATTATCACTTTGATCTGCAGACGGCAAAAAGATGGCTCAAAATTACAATTAACTTTTTTTTGCAATTGAGCATCTGATTACAGAATAAGGCTAATAATAATGGAGTAAAGTTTCTCTTGTCCAACATTTTGTCAATTACAATCTAGACTTTATCCTCTTTCTGTTAATTCAATTGTTTAAAATGTTGAAAAATCCGGAAAGTTGTCCTAACTTATCAAGCCAATTTCTTTCTAACGACTTTGACCAAATTTGATATCTTTAATTGTATTTCAACCGTGTTTCATTTTAATGTTCCACTGAAATTTATTTATACAAAAGACTGAAAAAAAGAAATATTTACTTTCAGAAATCTGGCATTATAATAAGTTTTATTAGTAAAAGCATAGGCGAATATATATTTATAAACTCGGTTTTGGAAATTCCCGTCTTCTTTGATAAGCACTGTCTAAATTTGTTAGAGGTCAAGAATTTGAGAAGTAGGACAGGATCTGCAATGTTATACAATGATTTCTATAGAATTCTTTGACAAAAGAGAAAAAAGAAAAGAAGGATTCCACCATGCATACCAGTCATTAATATTATGCTGTGATAACATCATTTTCTGTTCAAAATTTGCAGAGTAATCAAATGTGTTTTTAATAATGTCATTTGTCTGAAGCTTTTAAAATCTG
This sequence comes from Saccostrea cuccullata, assembly GCF_032062105.1. Lineage (NCBI taxonomy): Eukaryota > Metazoa > Mollusca > Bivalvia > Ostreida > Ostreidae > Saccostrea > Saccostrea cuccullata. The sequence goes on along the minus strand of NW_026926232.1, from coordinate 12,461 downwards.
GGGGTTTTTTTGTTTTTTTTTTTTTACAGTTTTAAATTTGAATGTAAGCCTGACAATTTTCTCGCCAAAGGGGGTTTAATTTTACCTGGTCAAATGTTGAACAACGATTGTAGTACAATGGAAAGTTTAATAATTACTTCTTGAAGGTCATTTCGAATAGAATATTATTGTTTAACTGAGACAAAATGTTAGTCTCAATGACATTTCGAATAAAAACCTTCAAATTCAATCTTTAAAAAATTTAATGATGAAGAAGACACTTTTTACTTCGTTTTTGTCTTTTTGTAACATAAATACTCTTTTTTAATTCAAATGAGTTTACTTTTGGTTTATGCTTGGGGAATGGAGACTGGTATTGCTCATTCAAGAAATATAAACCATAACATACACACAAATATAGAGTATATATAATTCTTTATTCAATAACTTTAAGCCATACTGATCATCAGTATATAAACAAAAATACATAATGAACGAGTGGCGAGAGTCTGCGGGGGGTGGAACCCCTAGTGTCCTAGTGAGTAAAGGTGGGGCACATGAATCAACACCATTATGTAGACAGTTTATTTCAATTTTATTTTTATTAGAATTCAAACATCTTTCATTGAAATCACGTCCGATAAAATGTCTACATATTCATGAAATATTGACTTTGGACCGTTTTGATGAAATTGCTTGAAATTCCATTTTTAGATTTAATGAAAAGTAGATTATATATAAAGTAGACTGTATATTTTTTCAGTGAATCACTTGAACGCAAAAGTTTCGAAAGTCAAAAACATATTGAATACTTCTAGTTTTTTTTATAATTATCGGGTAAATTTTCAAGAAGTTTTCAAACTTAGAAATAACAATCTGCCGTACATGTAGGTCCAATCTTGTCTAACATTTCATAATCCGTATGAAATATGACCAAATTTTTTATTATGATTAGACTGAGTTGTTTACGATTTTTTCCGTTTACGAGATCATGACCAAAAAAAGAATCAATTAGTTTTTGTATTTAGTTTAAAGGGAATTTTCCCATCATCCATGATACATGTACCTTATCCCACCTCTCACCATTAATGTTTAAGAGATCGTGTTTGGTTTCGGCACAATTTTCAATTCTTTCAAGAGCTTGATTTAGTATTCGTTAACTTTACATTTAACCTGCATCTAAGTGTATTGAATACAAAACGCCTTTAACGAATAATTATTAAGTCGGTTGAAATAATGAGTGTTTTGTTTATTTAAAAAATTAGAAACACAGTCAACAGTCAACTAAACAAATTAAATTGAAGATTAAGTAAATTAATTCAGAAATTTCTTTAAGTAAATACACAAAATACAGGATTAATATTTATTTATTTCTATAAATCGATTCGGCGGAAGACACTAAGAAATTCAAGAAGAGACTCTACCAATAGTAAGTCCTAATTTCAAATCGATTGAACTATATAATTTTTTTGTGTACGTGCCGAAGTGATTTTTTAAAGTCCTGCTTCAATTCACTTCATTCCCAATTCTGCAAATTCATTGAAGGTTAAATTGTTTTGTAATCTTTTTTCTTCCTGGTTAATGTACAATGAAAAATAATTAATAAAACTGTCTTCAAAAATGTGAATGACAGTATAATATAAATAATTAAATACCTATCCATATCTATTTTTATACTCAAAGCTACATGTTTGAGCTTGGCATTATTTGTCTAGAAAATCATATTTATTTGACATATTTTTAGATTTTTGTCCATTATTATAATAAAAAATTCCTTAATGCTTTCATTGTTCTGCAGTAATTTTTTCAAGCAGAAAAGGGCTTTTTTTCATACGCTGCCAGTCCGCCAAAAATATAATATATTTCCTACTAGATTTCAGTCAGTTTAATATTACTACTGCAAATAGTATTAAAAAAAAACAGGTGAAAAAAGAATCATTAAAATACTTAGCATCTACATTTCAAAGACAATAAGGCAAAATAGTCTTTGAACATTTCATTTAGTTAGAAACTAAACAAGAATCCCACCTACAATGTCATGGCTTAGGGTACCAATGTCATCATCATGAAGAGGATTCGACATTCCCATATATTTATTACATGTAGAAGGACTTTTTCTTAACAACAATGTTAGAAAAGGTTCGATCGTACTAGGTCTAGTGTGTATAAGACATTTAATTCTTGAGTCTGAAACCAAGAATTTCAATCTAAAATCAAGTGGTTTACATAATGTGTCATTGTCAGTGGAATTTAAGTAATTTAATTAGTTTTAATATTTACATATCTGTTGTCAAAAGCAGCTTTAAATTGTATAGAAACTTGAAAAGTGAATCCCCCTTAGTCATAATTATTACCAGGAAGGGAAGTTATTTAGAATGCTCAAATCCTTTTATTCTTCTGCTCTATTTTTTTATGCATTATTATGCAATATAAAAAGCAAAATTGGACCAAAGTAAAACTTGTTGCTAAATTAAGGCCGATGCTCTAATTCACGTTTACAATGGGTAAGTTCACAATCCTTCCACTGGTTGATATTTTGCAATTTACCTTTGGCAAAATATTGGTACCAATATTGACCAATGGCCCAGTACATGAAATTTTTATTGGATACCAATTCTGCAGGCCATCCACATTCGCCGCAGAAAAGTTTATGTACAATATTCATTAGAGTCACCAGCAAGATGGCTACTGGGAAGACTCCTGGAAGCGGGATTTAAGATGCCTTATGAATAAAAAAAAAGTGAATTAACAACCATTTGAGGAAGAAAACTGTTATCTCTACTTCGTGTTAAAATTTTGTACAAACGCTCTTTTTTTTAGCATAAGGATTTCACCTGAAGACAAGTTTTCGAATAAATTAAGTTATGGTTATGAGAATTATTGATTTCATTTTCTTTAAGCAGTGTAAAAAACGGACTTATAATTGAATTTGTTATTTACGAAAATGATGCTGCTGAATACAGTTGAATACCATTGATGACTATAATTAATCAAATGAAAAGGTACAATTATTCACATTCCCAACTTACATATTTCAAACATTTTAGTAAGATGTAACAAAAATGAGATGCTAATTAAGGTATGTTACTCGTGAAATTTGTTATATCAAGGTTATTTTGAGAAGTATATTTTTGATAAGTGCTCATATAGTAGGACTCAAAATCGCAGAGAAAACAGGGGTCGGTGTGCATCTTACTGAGCCACGGTAAAATTAAGTTGACCTTTTTTGCACTCAAATTATAACTTTTTGGTTAATCACTTTAACCTTCATCATATTTTATCAGATGTAACCTTGGCAATTATAGCTTAATTAAGTATTATTTAACGTAAAATAGTTCGAATTATATTTATTTTTGAAACAATCTTGTGTATTAATGCGCGTTTAAGTATTGTGTGACCTTTTTGCACTAAAAAAATAACATATGTTGGGTATTAAAAATCTTAATATGCAATAAAATATTTTCTTGTATCAATCGTTTTACGATTTAAGTGCTGATCAGTCACAGATATCGAGTTGTTCAAAATAATGAATGAAAAAACTGGGTCAGTGAGGTAATTTTGAAATATTGGTCAAAATATGCGATTTACAAGCAAAAAACGGTGGAAAATTTAATTGACTTCTCTTATATATACATGTATTCATATATCGTCAGAGATTGTTGATGGCAGGTTTAAAAAAGTATTTTTAAAATATAGAAAAAAGACATGATTTTGACTCATTATGTCCTTTTAATATTCCTAGGATATCATAACGGAAGATATTCTCTGAGTATGTGTGGCTAAATTCCAAGATATTAAATGTAATAAATTTGCAGATTTTTCTGCTAAATAGCCTTCCACCACAAGAAATTGTCCCTTATAAATTTTGTTTTTTATGATTTTTATCAGTTTTTTTCCATTGAATGTTGATCAATTTACATTGTTTCATTTAAATGTGTTACAAAAATTGAATTTTAATTAAAGGTATTAAGTAAGAGATTCTCTCTGAACTTTTTTCTAAAATGCTGACGAGTGACATCCTTAATTTGAAAGGCAATGTGTACATTTTGTATCTTAATTACGAGATTGTATCTCTTAGTTCTCCATGCATGTTCTGTTACTCCAGTTTGTACATATAACAAAGGAAGAGAAAAGTAGTCCTTGATTAAGTTTCTTTTTGTGGCAAGATTGCAACAAGACTACAACTGCAGAAGAATCTTTAAATAAAATTTTACTGAATACAATTTTAGATACCATGGTAACATCATTTATCAAATCGAAGAAACAAAAAGACGCTTATGTATCTCATTGTAGTCTACCCGCATGCAACATTATATTATAGTCAGACTAAAACTGTATTTGGAGTAGTATTTTATTAATAAAAGTATTTCACAGAAATTTTTATTTTTAGTAACCACGTACGGCAACAATGTTCATTGAAATCAAGAATTATGGATCTTAGTGTAGTCTACTTTTGTGCCAAGTTATATTGAAATCAGACCAAAACTGTAGGAGGAGTAGCATTTTGAAAGTATTTAATGTACATGTATCATTCAAAACATCACCATAACATCATATCAATTTAAGTCAGAAAATTTTCCGTTATTATCTATAACATATATTTGTGAAAAGCAGCACTGCAAACTTGGATTCTAATAATGAATTTAAGCACACTATAGCTGCAGTGGTCAGTGTGTTATGGAGTTATAAGGTTAATGATTCACACTGCAAACCTGGGTCCAAAAAAATAGATTTTTTTATGCACACTATCTGCAGCTAATGAGCATCAGGTGTTTGTATTAACGAGGTTGGCTCCTGATATTTAAAGTCTTAAACTTTTTTGTCCATTATACTTTTACTTTCTACACACATAGCTTAATTGAAAATCAAATCAAAATGAGGGGTCAATATGCTTCTTCTGGCGCTATAGTACATGAAATATGACATTTTTGCACTGAAATCTGTGTCTTAATCAAAAATTACATCATCAACGTTTTCCCTCCAATATTTTTATCCAAATAAAGCATGGAACAAATTAAAATATGAATATATTTTAAAAAGACACTTTAAAATTGTGACTAAGGAAAAGTTGCAAATTGCTTCTCATAATCAATTATTTGACCTTTCTGCACTCACAAAATGTAATTTTTCTGGCATTGAAAATTTAATAAGCAGGAATTGTGTTTAAAGTCTTAAACTTTTGCAGAATTTATGCAGATAGGTCAAAGTTATCTTAAATATTCAGAGAAGAACATCAAAAGTTGGGGTATATGATGTAAATTTTAAGATATTACTAAAAGTGAGTCAATTTTATGTTAAAATTGGGTCAATTTTTTCCTGGACTTTCATAATATATTTAGTTAGGGTCTTCCGTCTCCAGACGGAAGACCCTTCTATTATTCTATTGTTTCTTTTTCACTTTTATCATTATTATTCTTCCTTTTTTTTCTTACAATTTTTGTGCAGAAGATTTCTCGGAGATGGCTCGATGGATTTAAATGAAAATTTCAGGGAAGGTGTATCTATATCTAAACCTTATACGTTTTTCTCATTTTTTTGAAAATCACTTCCGGTCAGAAGTTATTGCCCTTTGAATGAAATTTAGAGGGCCTTCTTGTCTGTGATGGAACTCAAAAACGGCTCAAGCTAGAAAGCTGAAATTTTCAGGGATGATAGAAGACTTGTTGCCACATTGCACCTGGGTCATATTTTCCGGAAGTGCCTAGTATGGAAGCGCGGTAGGGGTCGAAATTTAGGATAGGAATCATGAGTGATTTTTCTCACCGATTTTGTGCAGACGATTTCTTGAGAACTCCTCAACAGATTTTTATGAAACTTTCAGCAATGATGGCAAATCATCAGTACTCAAGGAGTTTTTTTTATTTTGCCGTCATCACTTCCGGTCGCGAGATACGGCCAATTTTCAATTTTCAAAGTGTAATTTTGTCCGAGAGTGTTCTCAAAAACGGTTATAGATTGAGTCTTGAAATTTCAGGGATGATAGATTGTGACACGCTCCATTGAATTTTGTATAAATTTTTTGTTACCGTCACGTCCGTTGTCCACCGGAATTAATTTAAAAATATGCAATATTTTATTTTTTCCTTTTTTAAATGTTTCTTATCTTGGCAAATAGATTGTCTCGATTCATATTATGTCCACCGGAAGTTATTTTTTTCCAAACCGGAAGTTGTCTAAAAAATGAACATTTTTCTTTAAAATAATAAGGGATGATTCCTTCACACTCAGAGAGGAGTTATGAGTCATTTTGAGTACTTCCGGTCATACTGGAAGTGAATTAAGAGACCGGAAGTTGTTTGAAAATGATAGATTTCACTCTCTAATGTGTTTTAGCGTATTTTCACTAATTGATATGAACATTTTTTTTATATATAAAGTTGTTTTACTTTCTTTTATCAATCAAACTCTCCAAAATGAATCAAGATCTTATCAGAAATCAAACGGAAGACCTACTCGTTGCTCGCAACGAGATTTCATCTAGTTTATTTGTTATAATTCTTCGGAAGAATTCATCAGAGATAATTTAATAGATATTTCAGAACAATCATAACACATTTCACTGCAAAAAAAAAACATATTTGTGTGCAACCAGCATGGTAAAATATGAATCAAAAATTAACAGTACTCTATATACTTCAAAAGGGAAAATTGATAATTTTCTTCTAAAAAGTAACCTTCCGCCACAAGCTTAATCCTAATTGAATGGAATTTAATTGCGGTTTTTGCAATGGATTTAGTTTCATTTGCATTGCAGAATCTAAATTCATTGTTAAAACTAAAAATGAGCAGAAGTTTAGAAATAAAGGTCGAGATCAGAAATGACTCTAAAGCACAGGATCGAACGTCCTTAAGGAGTTTTCTAGGTCCAATATAAATAAACTTCAGATAGGAGGATTAGATCCGCCTAACATGCTTGATCATATATTCATACGCAGTAACTGTATATTGTGCAGATATTTATAATTAAATTTTTCTTTAAAAAGCATGAAGACATAAATAATGTTACTATATGAAATAATTCTATGCAGTTTTTACCTCCTAAGTTTATGCAATTACTCAAACAAAAGCATTAATTTTTACTTGAACTATCATATTTGGCGTATGATCACCTTGATGAATGAGTGACAATTTTTACAGCTCCGAACCAGCTATGATGCTAAGCGAGCCGACTAAAAAAAACCATTCTTTATGACATGTAACTTTCAATCAATTATGCAGCTTACATGTATACATACTCCTCGAAACAAATATCGATTCGCTCTTCTATTTTTATAAACACCCATCCCTTCCAATTTTTTCCAGCAGCTTGGTCAAATCATTCTCAAAGAAATAAGAATTTTAAGCGTCGATATTTTTATGACTTCCTTTTTAAAGATTTAAGTGTACTTTAGGTGCAACTTCGAATTTATCTTGCTGCTAAATGCATAAAATTAGTTGCATTTATGATTATATTATTTTCCCTTCAGAATTCTATTTTCTACAGCTGGCATTAAGGAAGTTGATCAATGTCCGTTTAATTTCTTTTTTAAGAGTATCAACTGAAATTTACAAAAGAAATTTTTCAAGACATTGACCGTGATACAAATGTATTTTTTTAAAGACAGTTATGACATGAGTTAGAAAAACGTCTTTTCAGCTCAGCGGTTCACGCAAGTGAGTTTTTCTGATCACTTGCTGTCCGTCTATTCTCTATAGGTAGTCTCTTCAAGAACCAGTGGACCAGTTTGATTCAGACACATAACAAAGCATCCTTGTGTGAGGGGATTCATGGTCATATCATAAAGTTGTCAAATTAAAGGAATTTTGCAAAACTTATACTTTCTTTTCATACTTTTTTGGGGGAAAGTATGGCTCTGGGGGGAAAGTATATGGCTGACTAGAGTCGAACTTCGCCTTACGAGCAAAGGATCATATACTGAGTGTGCGTACTAGCTGAGAAAGTCTTTCGGGGTGGTCTCATTGAAGGAGGTTGCTTTACATTTCTCTGTTCTATAAGTGAGAATTAATTTATAGAAAGACGTGTTGCGTTGTTTTACATTTTCATATTAGAAATCATTGAAACCACTTTTTATCATGCTTTCTTTCTTTAATATAAGGGTAGTGAACTGCTAAATATATTAACATTTTTCAACATATTAATTCATATATAATTTTCAATCCCAGTCGAGAGAACATAAATAAAGTAAATTATCTGTCATTGAATTCACAACAGACCCGAAATTTTCCATTGCATGTTATGCAATGATTATACTGATACTGTGGACTTCAGTATCATAATGAAACTTAATATTCCTTCATAAACCAAAAATAAGTACACGTACGTAATATTAAATTTCTTTTTCAGTTATTTCACAAAGCATTTCAACATTGAAATACTTTTGCAACCTAAATGAGAGATAATAACGGTGGGTTATCTAACACTCTTCAATAATATTTCAAAAGTACCTATGATTTAATTTACAAATATTTGGAAGCATTGTATTCATTGGCTTCTTCCTGGTTTAGTTAAGTACAAAAATAAGGCATGTGATTATTTAACTAGAAATATGTCCATAGGACATGAATGCCCCGCCAAGGATATATTAGTAAAGCAACATGAAAATTCGTATAATTATGTATAATTATGTATATTATGTATAAAATTTGATCAGTTTGTTTCTGGCAGGGCTTATAGTTACTTGGGAATGAAAATATAGGTCAGATCCAGCATCCGAAGCAAGTCTGGTAGTGTCCATCCCTAGCTGCATCATCCATGCAAGTTTGGTTCAGGTAGGACTTATAGTTACTTGGGAATGAAAATATAGGTCAGATCCAGCATCCGAAGCAAGTCTTGTAGTGTCCATCCCTAGATGCATCATCCATGCTAGTTTGGTTCAGGTAGGGCTTATAGTTCCTTGGAAATGGACCTACTCCAAAAACTTTAACCTGCCACTCATCTGGATAATGTAGGTCAGATCCAGCATCCGAAGCAAGTCTAGTAGTGTCCATCCTTAGATGCATCACCCATGCAAGTCTGATCCAAGTATAGGGCTTATAGTTCCTTAGGAATGGACCTGCTCCAAAAACAATCTGGTCACTCATCTGGAAAATGTAGGTCAGATCCAGCATCTGAAGCAAGTCTGGTAGTGTTCATCCCTAGATGCACCATCCGTGCAAGTTTGTATCAACATGTGAAGTTTGATAACACCATCTTGAATGGTATGTTTAAAACTGAGCTAAACACTAATTTAAGAAAAGTGAAGTCAAGGTCAAAAGAAAAGGTCAAGGTCAAAAAATGTTGATGCAGTTGCATAGCTCTCATCAATATCTATCAGCATATGAAGTTTGATGAAAATATCTTGCATAGTTTCTTTGAAACTTAGCTTTACACAGAGCTAAACGCAAAGTGTGACGGAAGGACAGAAGGACGGAAGACGGACATGACAAACACTATATGCCCCGGCCATATTCATGGCGGGGCATAACAAAAAGATCGGATATTGATATTTTTAATTCATATTGTAGCTAGGTACATGTACATTTAATTTAAGCAATGGGACATGTATTATACTTAAAACAAATGAATTAATTTGATTGGACATCAGACATTGTCTATATTTAAAAATTCTCTCCCAAATCTAAAGAGAATACCAAGGTGCTAGTCAAACAAGCTTAGTTAGTATTTGTAAACATAAAACATTACCGTAAAACTTCTCAAGGTTTCTTTTTCTTCCCTAACTGTTCACAAATTTAAGCAAAACTGGTTGTTTTGTTTTTTTTCTTTTGGGATCGTTTACCAAGAAATTAAACAAGATCTGCAGTTCTCCACTAGCAAGACTTAGTGGTGGTGTCTCTATACGAGTGAAAAATGCTCGAGAGGGACGTTAAACAATATACAATAAATATATATTTCAATAAACAACGGATCGGGAAGATTTTACCAGAAAGAATTAAAATATGGAGATAACGAACAGTGTTGAACATGAACCTCTAAAACATGTTGCGGTTGGCCCAGGTTCTTAAAGGAGTAATTTGATAGATCATTTCCTGCCGACTAGTCACACTCATCATACATGCTCCTTTTTATGATCAGACAAAAGGAAAAATCCGTACACAATTCAATATAAACCAATTAATTCAATGAAATAATCAGTCAGTATTTGATTATAGATTGCACTTACTTACGATGTCTTGCAGAGCTTTCCAAGTGAAAATTTTAATCAAAACTGTTGACACCCTTGTTCCATCAACTTGGTTGTCAATAGCTTGCCTCGTTTAAGAAATTATTCAAACGTAGACCATGGTCTTATTTGGAAGACATACCCAGGAAAGGAAAGTTTAAGATTAAACAAGAGGCCCACGGGCCTTATAGGTCACCTGAGTATCGTGTAACAACTTTCAAATAATTAAAATTGGTTCATGTTTTACCCCAGAGGCCATGAAATTCACAATTTTGAAACAGGCACCATTGCTTATCATAATTATAAAATTAACATGCTTACTCTATTTACTTAATACCCAGAGGTAGATCACAGTAACAAAGAGAAAATGCACTTCCACTTTATAACCAGTTGTGCACCTCACCCCAAAGGAACCACTGACCCTGGGGCCACATATTTCAAAATTTTGCAAATTTTATCATAAAATGGTTAATTAATACTAAAGAGCAGATTTCAAAGCATTAATTTATTTTCAGACTATGTTACCCCATTTTCACTATATAATCAATAAACCCCGCCCTAACACCAGAAACCCTGACCCTGGGGCTATAAAATTCACAATTTTGGAAGAGGCACTCTTTCTCATCATAACTATGTACTTACTTAGTTTATTTAATACCCAGAAGCAGAGAAGAAGATTGTCAAAGAATAAATGCATTTTCACTATATGATCAATAGAGCCCCGCCCTAACACCAGAACCCCTGACCCTGGGGCCATAAAATTCACAATTTTGGAAGAGGCACTCTTTCTCATCATAACTATGTACTTACTTAGTTTATTTAATACCCAGAAGCAGAGAAGATTTTCAAAGAATTAATGCATTTTGACTATATGATCAATAAAGCCCCGCCCTAACACCAGAACCCCTGACCCTGGGGCAATAAAATTCACAATTTTGGAAGTGGCACTCTTGCTCGTCATAACTATGTGCTTAGTTAGTTTATTTAATATCCAGAAGCAGAGAAGAAAAGTTTCAAAGAATAAATGCATTTTCACTATATGATCAATAGAGCCCCGCCCTAACACCAGAACCCCTGACCCTGGGGCCATAAAATTCACAATTTTGGTAGAGGCACTCTTGCTCATCATAACTATGTACGTAGTTAGTTTACTTAATACCCAAGAGCAGAGAAGAGGATTTTCAAAGAAATAATGCATTTTCACAATCTATATAGCCCCGCCCTAGCACAAGAACCCCTGACCCTGGAGCCATGAATTTCACAATTTTGGTAGAGGACTCAATGCTCATTACATTCATGCCAACAGTTTGACTGCTTGATGTCCAGGAGTAAAGAAGATTTTTAAAGATTGCAATAATTTTGGTGGTTTTGGCTCCACCCCTTAGGCCCCAGGGGGGCGGGGACCGTAAAATTCACAATTTTTGTTCCCCTTCAGCCATAGATGCTGTATACTAAATTTGGTTGAAATTGGTTCAGTGGTTTCCGAGAAGCTGAAAATGTTCAAATGTTAACACACGACGGACGACGCACGACGACGGACAAAAACGGATAGCAATAGGTCACCTGAGTTACTCAGGTGACCTAAAAAAAATAATGTTACGTTTCCGTGTTTTTTATTATTTTTTGTTTTTAGTCTAATACCATGAAAGTATTTTATTGAAATATCTCAATCTAAATGTGTTAGACCATAAAATATCTTTTATTTCAAGCACAATTGGATATAACGGTATCAAGTCAACATTATATACACATGTAAATGGATTTATACATTTTAAAATTTTCAATCCGATGTTTTGGACTAAGAAAATTCTTAATTTTTATTGTTTAAGGAACCGTTCATGGCCCAGAAAAAAGTTCTGTTCTTTCATCTTTATTTGATACGTGGTTGTCATTTCAATACAAAATAAAAAAAATAAAATGATAGAAACAGATCATAGGACTTTTTCCATGTAGAGTGTCCGTCTCTCACAAATGTACTTTAAATGTGTTACTGCATCACGACCACAAATAAAAGAAAAGGAAAAAAATTATTTACAACATATTTATTTAAATGCTATTTTATAACACGTGGCAATTTCCAGATGCACTTCATTCCAAAAGTAGATCCCTGGAAAAATGAATCCTCTTCTATTCTGTTAATCCATCTTCTGAACACTTTTCCATCGGCGCAATGATGATTTCACAACGATGAAGATGAAGTTTCAATGATTAAAATCTCCATGTGATATCCAAGTGAACAAATTAAAATATACATGATACATACTGACGCAAAAACAATGAAGGCGTGGCTACTAGTAGAATTTACATTAAAAGGATTGGCTT